>NW_027185445.1:307500-317500 GCF_022577435.1 Embiotoca jacksoni | reverse complement strand
AACAACAACAACAACTAGAAGAAGAACAACAACAAAAACATCAACAAGAAGAACAACAAGAAGAAAAACAAGAACAACAAGAAGAACAAAAAGAAGAACAACAAGAAGAAGAAAAAAGGAAGAACAACAACTACAACAAGAAAAACAACAACAACAAGATGAAAAAAGAACAACAACAACGACAACAAGACAAGAACAAGAAGAACAAAAGAACAAGAAGAACAACAACAAGAAGACGAAGAGCAGGAAGAACAAAAGAACAAGAAAAACAACAACACCAAGAAGAAGAAGAAGAACAACAACAACAACAAGAAATAGAACAAGAACAAGAAAAACAAGAACAAGAAAATAGGAAGAACAACAACAACAAAAAGAACAACAAAAAGAACAAGAAGAACAACAACAACAACGAGAAGAACAAGAAGAAAAGGAAGAATTAAAACTGCAAGCAGTGATGTACGGGCCCTCGCACTCTGCGGAGTAGTGAGTGTATTTAGGAGGTTAAAGACCAGTTGAGCTGCTGCATTCTGGATGAGCTGCAGAGGTCGGATGGTACTAACAGGTAGACCTGCCAGGAGGGAGTTACAGTAGTCTAGATGTGAGATGACCAGAGCCTGGACCAGAACCTGCACCTCCTTCTGAGTGAGAAGAGGACGTATTCTCCTGATGTTGTGCAGCATGTATCTACAGGAATGTGTTGTTGCAGTGATGTTGGCAGTAAGAGAGAGTTGACTGTGGAGTGTCTCCGAGGTTCTTATCAGTCAGGGTCGGGATAACAGAGTTGTTGAAGGTAGTAGTCAGGTCGAGGGTGGGAGAGTCTTTCTCTGGAAGGAAGAGCAGGTCGGTCTTGTGGAGGTTGATTTCCAGGTGGTGTGAGGACATCCACTGAGAGATGTCAGTCAGACAGGCAGAGATTCATGCTGCTACCTGTGTTTCAGATCTGGAAAAGAGAGGATCAGTTGGGTGTCATCAGCATAGCTGTAGTAGGAAAAGACATGCGACTGAAGGACAGAGCCGAGAGAGTCGGTGTAGAGAGAGAAGAGGAGGGGACCCGGGACGGAGCCTTGAGGGACACCAGTAGTGAGAGGACAAGGTTCAGACACAGATCCTCTCCAAGTTCCCCGGTAGGTGAGGTCGTTGAGGTAGGATGAGAACAGGGAGAGAGCAGAGCCTGAGACACCGAGGTCCTGAAGGAGGAAAGAAGGATCTGGTGGTTCACTGTGTCCAATGCAGCAGAAGGTCTAGAAGGATCAGGACAGAGGACAGAGAGGCTGCTCTAGCAGTGTGAAGCTGCTCAGAGACAGAAGGAGGACCGTCTCTGTTGAGTGGTCTGTTGAAACCAGACTGGTGGTCAAGAAGGTTATTATGGTGGAGATGGGAGGAGAGTTGGTTAAAGATAGCTCGCTCCAGAGTTTTAGAAAGAAAGGAAAGAAGAGAGACGGTCTGTAGTTGTTTACTTCAGACGGGTTGAGGGGGGGTTTCTTCAGGAGAGGGTTCACTCTCTCCTTCAGAGAGTTCAGGAAACAGACCGTTGACAGAGAAGTGTTGATGAGATGGAGAGAAAAGGAAGAAGGTCTGGAGCAATAGACTGGATAATGAGATGGGATGGGGAGGGGGGGGCAGGTGGTTGGGGGGGGGGGGGTGGAGGTTACCAAGGTAACAACTTGATTGGGAGACGTGGAGGTGAAAGAGGAAAGTGAAGGGGATGAAGATGATGGACATGTAGTTATAGAAGATGGATTATAAAATGAGGAGCGTATGTCATCTATCTTTTTAGTAAAGTAGTTGACAAAGTGGCTTGGTGGAAGGAGGAGGGAGGAGGGGGAGGAGGGTCAAGGAGGTTGGAGAAGATGGAGAAGATGGAGAAGTGCTGTTTGGGGTTGGAAAATGAGGATTGAATTCTGGTTTGGTAGAAGGAGCTTTTGGCTGCAGAGATAGAGGAGAGGAGAGAGGAGGAGGACAGAGAGGAGGAGGACAGAGAGGAGGAGGACAGAGACAATCAAGAGAGGAAGACAGAGTAGAAAGGAAAGTGTCTGTGGCTGAGTTAGGATACATGAGGGAGAAAGAGTCAGTTCAAGGGAGGGCAGATAAAACAGAGGAGGGAGAGAGGAGGAGGGAGAGAGGAGGAGGGAGAGAGGAGGGAGAGGAGGGAGAGAGGAGGAGGGAGAGAGGAGGGAGAGGAGGGAGAGAGGAGGAGGGAGAGAGAGGAGGGAGAGAGGAGGGAGTGAATGTTGTGACGGACAGGTCCAGAGTCTGTTGATGTGGTCAGTTTGTCAGTTAGAGAGAGTCAGAGATAAAGAAATGGTTGGAGACATGAAGTGGAGTTACAGTGAGGTTAGATGTGGAGCAGTTTCTGGTGAAATATAGTCCAGGTGGTTCCAACCTTTGTGAGGAGGAGGGGAAGGACTGAGGGAGACAGCAAAGGAAGACAGGAAGAGCACAAGGTCAGATGACTTCTCAGTCTGGATGTTAAAGTCACCCAGAAGGACAAGTGGAGGACCATTTTCTGGGATGTTTGACAGGAGGACGTCTAATTCGTCCAAGAAATCTCCCGAAGGACCTGGAGGACGGTAGAGGACAACAATGTTTAATTGTACCGGATGAGTAACTGTCACAGCATGAAACTCAAGAGACAGTGAGGTAGGAAGTGGAAGTGGGTACAGAGAAAACCTCCATTTAGGGAGATGAGTAGACCTGTCCCCCCCCTCCTCCTCCTACCAGTGGGTCTGGGGGTGTGGCTGAAGGAGAAGACAGAGGAGAGAGCAGCAGGGTGGATGTTGTCCGGTGTGATCCAGGTCTCAGTGAGACCAAGGAAGTCCAGAGATGAAGTCTGTCTTCAGCTGACTGACAGTTCCAGAGTCCTCCTGTGACGAGGTGTTGGGTATGAGTGGAACGGGTGGGACAGATAACAGAGGAAAGGTTACGGTGTTGGTGTGAACGAGTGAGAGGCCTGTAGTATCTACGAGTAGATATACGCACAGGGACGGGAAGTACACACATACTCAGATAGTAGTAGTTATACTCAGCTATACTCAGCGTCCCCTGAAGACTCCAATGAAAGACTCCTCAGTCTTGATCCTCCGAGTCTTCACAGGACGAGTCCTCGCTGACGCTTCAAACACTTCCTGGTTTTATAACAGGGTTGGCTACAGCTGGTCAGACCACACCTCCTGCTCGTTAGACCACACCTCCTGCTCATCAGATCACACCTCCTGCTCGTTAGACCACACCTCCTGCTCGTTAGACCTCCCGTCACCAGGTGTTGTAAATATGCAGCAATAGAAACTCACCACTGATTACTAAATAAAGAAAACTTTCACACAGTCTCTAGATTTTGTCCCTACTTCTCTTGGAGAGTCTTTTTACCTCAAACTGGTGGAAAGTCAAATACAACTTAGTCCTTCGTAGAATTGGAAATAAAGACCAGCAGTTTAACTCTAAACGTGTTCTCAAAGACTCAGTTACTTAAGTGAAAACAAGAATCCAATCACAAACAGTTCCAACTACCAAAAACCAGGCAAGCTTTAGCAGTCTAGATATCCTATAACAGCAGATGCAATAATACACGTCAGCAGAGAAGAGTATTTAAAGATTATACTTTAATTTAGTTCAAGTGATCAGCTGTATGTAATCCTCCAAAAGTCAAAAATGCACACAAACGTTAAGTCAAACGATTTTCTAAATATGTCATCAACTACATGTTTAAGCTATTCTGATGCGACTTTACGTTCATGTGATCAACCAGCTCGACGTAGTTTATGAAAGTATGAAAAGTGTCATTTCCAATGGCCAACAGGGGGCGCTATGACTATGAGCGAATATTCCCCCATGGGGGTCTTCAGGGCGGGGCTGTTATCATACCTGTGATGTTTGGAGAAGGTCGGTCCATGTACATAAGATTTAAAGCAACTCCTAGTTTCATGGCGAGACACTCAAAATGGCCGCCTCTCACGGGCACACACATCGACGAAAACAAATTCTTTGGATAACTTTTAATCCCAAACATGTTAACTGCACAGAAAAAATTGCTAGTCGTTTCGACAAAATCCCTCGGAGGAGTTCGACAAAGTACAACGTGTGAATCGCCAAAAATGGAGACTAAATTCAAAATGGCGGACTTCCTGTCGAGGTGACGTAATGGTGCAATGTAACTTTTTTGTGCGTCTAGGTGTGATACACGTGTCCACCGGATTTCATGAATTCAGGTAAATGTGGCCGCCGGGGCATCTCTGTAGGGGGCGCTCTCGGCCATTTGGCCACGCCCACTCAGGACTCCACTAGAATACGATTTTTTTCACCGGGAGACAAATGTGTTTCCACTTTCATGAGTTTTTGAACATGATGAAGCCTCCAAAAAGGAAAATCTTTGCGGAGAAAAATAAGGAATGAAAAGAATAATCATTTCACTAATAATAATAGGGCTTTGTGCTCGGGCCCTACTAATAATAATTCAATTCAATTCAACTTTATTTATATAGCTTCAAGTCACAACAAAGGTTATTTCATGGCACTTAACACATTAACGTCCTTACAGCAAGACGTTACAATATTATACAGAGAAACCAACAATTCAACAATTCAACAATTCAACAATTCCCACATAAACTAGGAGGGAAAAACTCCTCTTTAAGGGAGAAAAACCTCCAACAGAGGGAAGAAAAGCTCCCTTTAACAGGAAGAAACCTCCAACAGAACCAGGATCAGAGGTGGGCGGAGCATCTGTTAACAGAACCAGGATCAGAGGTGGGTGGAGCATCTGTTAACAGAACCAGGATCAGAGGTGGGCGGAGCATCTGTTAACAGAACCAGGATCAGAGGTGGGCGGAGCATCTGCCTCGACCGGTTGGGGTGAGAGGAGAGCAGAGAGAGAAAAGGACAGCATAGAGATACAAGAGAAGAACTGTTGGTGGAGACGACAATCACAGAGCAGAGACATGCAGATCCATGACGGGACATCTGGAAAAGAAAGAACAGAAACTACACGAGTGAAGGAACTGAATGGAGACAACAGATAAAAAGAAGAAACTATGGGAGAGAAGAAGATGGTGAGGTATGAGTCAGTTAAAGAGTAGGAGGAAAGAAAAGAAGCTCAGCATGTAACGAGGTCCTCCAGCAGCCTCGGCCTATAACAGCATAACTAAGGGTTGGTTCAGGTCTACCTGAGCCAGCCCTAACTATAGGCTTTATCAAGAAGGAACGTTTTGAGTCTAATCTTAAAGCTAGAGAGGGTTTCTGCCCCTCCAACACAAACTGGGAGCTGGTTCCACAGGGGAGGAGCCTGAAAACTGAAGCTCCGCCTCCCATTCTACTTCTGGAAACTCTAGGAACCACAAGTAGACCAGCGTACTGAGAGAGAAGTGCTCTGCTAGGATTATATGGTTCTATAAGATCTCTAAGATATGATGGAGCCTGGTCATGTAGAGCTTTGTAAGTCATCAAGAGAATTTTAAATTCTATTCTTGATTTCACAGGAAGCCAGTGAAGAGAAGATAAAACTGGAGAAATATGATCTCTCTTGATAAATCCTGTCAGTACTCTTGCTGCAGTAGTTTGGATCAGCTGCAGGTTTTTAATGAGTAATTTGGACATCCTAACAACAAGGAATTATAATAATCTAGTCTAGAAGTAACAAATACATGAATGAGTTTTTCTGCGTCACGCTGAGGACGGATTTTCATGAATTTATTAATAATCATTTGAATAACAATATGGCTTTGTGCTCGGGCCCTAATAATAATCATCATTTGAATAACAATAGGGCTTTGTGCTCGGGCCCTAATAATAATCATCATTTGAATAACAATAGGGCTTTGTGCTCGGGCCCTACTAATAATAATCATCATTTGAATAACAATAGGGCTTTGTGCTCGGGCTCTAATAATAATAGGGCTTTCGCATCTTCGGTACTCGGGCTCTAATAATAATCACCATTTGAATAACAATAGGGCTTTGTTCTCGGGCTCTAATAATAATAATAATAATAATAATACTCATTTGAATAACAATATGGCTTTGTGCTCGGGCCCTAATAATAATCATCATTTGAATAACAATAGGGCTTTGTGCTCGGGCTCTAATAATAATCATCATCATTTGAATAACAATAGGGCTTTGTGCTCGGGCTCTAATAATAATAGGGCTTTCGCATCTTCGGTGCTCGGGCCCTAACAAGAAGAAGCATTAAAAGGAAATGTTATTGTTCCAAATCTCATCTTTTTTCTTTTTACTTCAAATGTTGTGCTACAGATTGTAACGGATATGACCGTGAGGGTCAAAGGTCAAAGTGCATCATTATAACGCATGTAGTATGTTGTACACCAGGGGTGTCAAACATACGGCCCGCGGGCCGGATCCGGCCTGCCAGGGGGTCCAGCTCGGCCCGCCGGATGACTTTGCTAAGTGTGAAAATTACAGAAAGACATAAATTGCATTTCTATGAGAATATGGAGGTTTATGAGTACAAACATTTTGTAATTTTTTTAATGGATCCAGTAATTGCTTCAAAAACAGCGTAAATGCGACGTCTGCTCCGGAGGCAGCAGCTCGCTGTGAGGGAATCTGTAGAGGAGATCCCAGGCAGATAAACAGTGGGCTGATGTCTGAGTTTTTGGTCTTTATGTTTCTAATTTATTGTAGAAAGACCTTAAAACAGGATTTATCATCCAAAAACCTTCACCAATGATTTAAACAGAGAAATATTGTCGTTATTATGCTATGAATTTACTGGTCTGGCCCACTTGAGATGAAAGTGGGTAGTATGTGGCCCTTTAACTAAAATGAGTTTGACACCCCTGTTGTACACATACTGTAGTTCGTATGGGTTGCAGGCTGCAGCACGTACTAAAAGAAAAAAGATAAGGTTAGTTTGAGTGGAGCTAAGACGCTCCGGTTCAAACTGCTGCAACTCTTCCTACAAACTGGGCTTCATGATGGATGTCCGAGTGTGTCGGTGACCTCAGTGGTGCTGATCACACAGAATCACCTCCTCTGTCAAATGAGGTGAGTGAATGAGGAGGGGGATCCTATCGAGGGCTACCAGAAGACTCTCAACCCTTCATATTCAAGAGGAGGATTTAGTGAAACAGTGCCACGGTGCTGTGGAAAATGTCCGCCCCCGTATTCATACAGCCTCAGAAGTGAAAAGCTAATTTTCCTGCTTCCATCGCAGTTTCCATATTCAGTCAGAGCTCCAGTTTTTCACTTTGTCTTGGCAGGCCCCAGTAAACAGCTCTGCCACAGCCAGCCAGCCAATATGGTGTAACTGATTTAAGGCGGATTAGAGATTCCTTTGCTAAGCCTGAGAGAATCCTCTCAAATATTCACAGATGGACTGAATTAGTGGAAGAAACAATGGCCATTTTCAATGCATCTTATGTAAAATGTTTGCGTCCTGTGATACTCGCAGCCATTGTAGGTGGCTGCCTTTAAGTCTCAAAGACATGTGACACGATTATATTTTAAGCCCCTCAGAGTTTCAGTAGTCAGGCAGTGTCCCCTTCATGATATTTCATATTTAAAAGTACACATCCGTTTCTCTCCGGCCTGAAGTTCCTCTCAAGGTTTTCTTTCCCTGTGACTTCAACTAATTCTTGGAAAATCTTTTGGATCAGAGGAAGGAGCTGCTCTGAGTGTTATGTGGTGGGGTGTTTCTCCAGGACCCAAATGCAAGCTCACAGACTCAAGGTTTTCAAGTTCCAAAAATACAGTCTTTATTGTCCAGCGAAAAAACAAACAAAAAACTACAAACCAAAATGTGGCACCGAGCGTGTCCACTTTACGTCCAGTCGGGAGGGCAACTCGACCGACAGCTCCAGGGGGACACGGGTAACAGGACAGCCGGCAGACCAGCGGAAGGGACGGCGTCAACAATCTTCCAAGCCGGGAGGGCAACTCCACCGACTGGTGATTTTGACGGGGATATCCGCAGGAGACACAGAGGCCGGAGGAACGGGAACAGGAACAGGACTGACGGAGAGCTGACGGGGAGCAGACGGAAGACGGACGGAGAGCAGACAGAAGACGGACGGGGAGCAGACAGAGGACGGACGGGTGGCTAACAAAAATGAATCAACAACCAGAGTTGTGCAGGGGCAGGTTCCATATAGTCCGGGGAGGTGATCAGGGAGATGCAGCACACCTGCAGGAGGTGATCAGGGGTGAGTGGCTGCATCTGCTGGGACCGGTGAGGGGCGTGGCCACGGGAGGTGAGGGGCGTGGCCACAGACAAAGACAGGGGACACAGGAGGAGAGGTGATCGGGGGCAAAACTGAAGACAAAACTGAACTCCTGACACTGAGTTCACAACTGTTGAGACACACTCTGCAGCATCAAATCTGAATTCTGGGACCAAAACTAACAAAACTGTGAAAGCAAATGTGTTTGCAATGCAAATAATTATATTCTCACTTCATATATTTTTATAACTAGATTTTTTATTTCAGTGCAATAATTTTGCTCTTTTTTTTCTTTGCATGCTTAATAAAGACACAACAATGCCTTCATACATTCAGACATTTGAGACTGTCGTCCGGTTCAACTTTTACTAAGTCAGTCTTAGTTTTATTCTGACTGGAGGTCCTTTAATTCCTGTGATTAATTTAACTGGGAGGGCAGAAATAGAAGTATTATAATTATGACAATTATTACATCATGAAAATATATGTAACACTATGAGCCACTGCTTTGTTTGTTTGTCAATCAGTGTGAACAGCAAGAAGAGTGTCTAAGTGTTTCACAGGAAGATTTTGAATCAAAACCCATTGGCCCCTGTGGATTAAACAAAGGTCTGAACAACTGCCTGATCGACATGTTTTCTATGGGACATTTATTTTGAAACGTAAATTCAAAGAGAAACAGGAAATCCCTGCCTGCAGCTCAGCAGCTTGTGCACTCCTCTGGTGTGTTTGTGTTATTGTCCGAAAATTAAAACTGCATGACCACGCTAAAGATCAAAAGTTAACAGTGTAGCTCCTCATGTCACATTTATTCACAACTAAACATAATTTGAGATGAATAAAGCTGATGATGTCTGGCAACTTCTAACAGAATCACATCGACAGGAAGGTAAAGCTCGTTAGTTGTTTCCAACACCACTTTAATAAAGTTCATAAAGTGTTGCTTCTAAACCTAAAGAGTAATTTAATAAAAAGTAATTATGCAGGGGGTGAGATGTCCTGATGTTTATCCCGGAGAACTGAATGATGCGGTCTGTGACCTTATCTGATGACATCATCAGGGTGAGTTTGATGAGGCTGCAGAGGACAGATCATCGTTCTGCGCCCCTGATAAGTTATCTGGAGAATCACGGCGTCTCTTCAACGGTGTTGTAAACCGTGATGAGATGAGCAATGAGCAGGTAGAACAGACGGAACGTTTCAGGTGTTGTCTACATGTGCACCTCCTACAGAAAAATATCACAGAAAGACAAACTGATGATCTGACCACGACGTCCGGGAAACATCCTGCTGTACAAACCTTTTGGAATATTTGATCAGTATGATTATGTTTGTCCTCCTCTGGAACCCACTGTCCTCCTGCAGCCTTACGTCACACAGTCTGTGAAGTTCATGTGAAGATGTTCCTGCTTCACTAAACATGACCTCATACATGTTATAAAAACACATGTACACGTGTCCTGTTCCACACATACAGCGAACACAGTAACACACAGGAAGCTGCATTAGTAAATGAATGTCAAATTAAACCACAATAAATATGAAGCAACAGGAGTGTTTGTGCTCAAAACACAGTTTCTATGAAGTGACATTAACTTCCACAACTGATCAATTATTGCTCTGGATATTGATGAGCGGTGGCTCGGTGGGACACCTTGGACTGCGATGGACTGACTCGGCCTCCAACAGCAGTGGGACACCTTGGACTGCGATGGACTGACTCGGCCTCCAACAGCAGTGGGACACCTTGGACTGCGATGGACTGACTCGGCCTCCAACAGCAGTGGGACACCTTGGACTGCGATGGACTGACTCGGCCTCCAACA
>NW_027185445.1:250000-302500 GCF_022577435.1 Embiotoca jacksoni | reverse complement strand
ACTGTAAAAACTGAGCTTCTTCTATAGATAACATGTATAATAATATTAACATAAATATACTGTAAAAACTCTGAGCTTCTTCCATAGATAACAAATAATGATATTAACAGAAATATACTGTAAAAACTGAGCTTCTATAGATAACAAATAATGATATTAACAGAAATATACTGTAAAAACTGAGCTTCTTCTATAGATAACAAATAATGATATGAACAGAAATGTACTATAAAAACTCTGAGCTTCTTCTATAGATAACAAATAATGATATTAACAGAAATATACTATAAAAACTGAGCTTCTTCTATAGATAACAAATAATGATATGAACAGAAATGTACTATAAAAACTCTGAGCTTCTTCTATAGATAACAGATAATGATATTAACATAAATATACTATAAAAACTCTGAGCTTCTTCTATAGATAACAGATAATGATATTAACAGAAATATACTGTAAAAACTCGGAGATTCTTCTACACATAACATGTATAGTGATATTAACATAAATATACTGTAAAAACAGGTGTTTTAGTATGTTGGTCCAAATGAAAGCTTTGCGTGTATTAAGCTGAGTGAGGGCAGATGCACATATTCATGTTGTTTCATGTGCAGAGGACAGACTGGTCAAATCACATGATCATGATTCTGTTGTTAAAAGAGAATTTTTCCTTCCTCTGTTGGAGCTTTCTTCCTGTTGAAAGGGAGTTTTTATTAGTAGTTTTATTTCGTGAGAGATTCTTCTTACAGTAAATAGAGAAGGATTAACAGACAGGTTGAGTTGCTGCCTGTTTCACAGAGACAGGACCGCTGCTGTTCTCAAGTGTCAGATAGTCTCATTAAAGCAGTGAGTGTTAGAAGACCTCGGCACATCATGTCATCAGAAACTCTGGATGCTAATCAGGTCTTGAAAGGCCTCTGTGTACTAATTCACACTGATGGACCACAACTGGCCCACAATAGGCTTTGTATGCACGTGTGTGAGGGGGGGTGGTGTGTTTGATAAGGGGGGTTGTGTGTGTGTGTGTGTGTGTGTGTGTGTGTGTGTGTGTGTGTGTGTGTGTGTGTGTGTGTGTGTGTATAGAGGGTGATAAAACTGATTTAGTTCAGGTGCATTCTCAGATCAGTCGCTCCAGGATTTCAGAGTTTTTTTTGTCATTGTTTTGATCAAAAATGTTCGACTTTTGCAGCGGACATTCTGAAAAATATTGCTGTAATTTGTGGAGATTTAAGTGAGTTTTTTGCGGTATAGTGCAGGAATTAGAAAAAATTGCAACTTCAGAAATATTTTTTTTTTGTATCCTTACCTGATAAAGTAATAAATCTGTAATCACTTCCTGTGATAATAATCATGATGCACATCACAGAAATGTTTTATTCTAATATTTTTGATTCATTTATTGAACTTCGAGAACCATGGAGATAAAAGCTCCTAAAAGGTCCTAACATGTCCTAAAAGGTCCTAAAAGCTGCATATGTTTCCAGAACAGACCGTCTGTGACTGGAATATAGAAACTAGGACTACATCAGCCTTTCAAAATAAGAGCTCTAGATGCTGTTTAATTCATGTTCATTCAACACATAGACCTGCTGGATGAAACAAACAAAGAGACGTCTCTGACAACTGGACGTGTGGAGAAAACTCATTTAACATCCAGTAATATGGAATCACTTCCTTTGATCACAAACATTTAATCATCATTTTAATGTGAAGAACACATTTCACTTCCTGTTTCTCTTCTTGTTCCTGTTTCTCCGGTGAACAGAGTTTTATTTGGAGATGAAAACAGGAGCAGAGACTTTCTGTTTGGAAACGAGGAGTTACTGTTGTTAATAAAGTGAGTTTTGTTCGAAAAGATTTACTTTATGTCGTTAATACTTTCAGCACAGATTCTAATGATGATGATTTTTTGCGGAAAAAACACCTGAATTAAAAATAAATGCAAACTTTATTGAGACGGAGTTTTCTTGAATTTCCGTTGATTATGTTTTGTTTTCCTGGAGGGACTGAAGGATACATCAAGTGGTTTGAGCAGCACATTCCCTGGTTCAGTGTTTCTCTGAGCCATCCACCTCTGGTCAGCAGCAGTGTTTACCACATGTAGACCACGATAGTGTTTAATATGGAGGCAGCATGTTAGTGACCTCCATCTATATAGTCCAGAAGTCAGGCAGCAGTAAATCCCAGGTTGGTGTGCAGCAGCAGCAGCAGCAGCAGCAGCAGCAGCAGCAGCAGCAGCAGCAGCCTCCTCTGACAGGTGTTCAGCTGCATCTGTCTGCAAGAGAGACGCTAAATTGTTGTTTGAAGACGACTGCGGCTTCCTCTCGGCTGCCGTGACAGATCCTCCAATTACTGCTCGTGGGCCCGGTGCGTTGTGTTTGCAAATCCAATATATGGCTGCTCATCAGAGGCGGGTCAGAGAGAACGGAGAGATGTGGCAACACGTCCAAACTCTGCCGACTACTCCGACTCTGACGGGAATCAAACCAGAGGCTCGTTTGATCCTGCAGACGCTGCTGAGTTATCTCATTAGAGGATGATATGTAACCGGAGGAACACGGAGAGCTGTGGAGTCCAACACATGGTGTTTCACTGAGGCGCCGCTTCACAGGCTGACTTCACCCGCATCCATGCCTTCCAGCTAAAACATCACTCAATCAACCAAACTTTATTTACATATCACTTTTCATACAGGTGCAGTTCAAAGTGCTTAACAGATGATTGACAGGCCGATAATGAGACCAGAACATTTGAATGATTTGAGAACAATTTGAAAACAAATTAAATAATTTGGCTCGATGCACACAAGGGGACAGATGAGAACCATGTAGAAGATAGATTGAAAGCTGAAACATCAGCACGAGTACAAGAGTGAATTCAGAAAAAAAACATTAAGTCAACACAAACCAAGAATACAAATATAAAATTACAAAAAGTAAATAATACAAATTTGGAGTTAACGACAAGAGGCACATGTGGTGATATGGATGCAGCAGAGCAGCTGTCCTTCATCAGGCTGAGGTCACAAACATTTATACTAAAACTATCCTGAGACAACGTCTTTTCTCAGCAAAGAGTTACAGACATGTAGTCCAGTTAAAGACATGTTGTCCAGTTACAGACATGTAGTCCAGCAGAGTTAAAGACATTTTGTCCAGCAGAGTTACAGACATGTAGTCCAGCAGAGTTAAAGACATTTTGTCCAGCAGAGTTACAGACATGTAGTCCAGCAGAGTTACAGACATGTAGTCCAGCAGAGTTAAAGACATGTTGTCCAGCAGAGTTACAGACATGTAGTCCAGCAGAGTTAAAGACATTTTGTCCAGCAGAGTTACAGACATGTAGTCCAGCAGAGTTACAGACATGTTGTCCAGCAGAGTTAAAGACATGTTGTCCAGCAGAGTTACAGACATGTAGTCCAGCAGAGTTACAGACATGTAGTCCAGCAGAGTTACAGACATGTTGTCCAGCAGAGTTACAGACATGTTGTCCAGCAGGGTTACAGACATGTAGTCCAGCAGAGTTACAGACATGTTGTCCAGCAGAGTTACAGACATTTTGTCCAGCAGAGTTACAGACATTTTGTCCAGCAGAGTTACAGACATGTTGTCCAGCAGAGTTACAGACATTTTGTCCAGCAGAGTTAAAGACATGTTGTCCAGCAGAGTTACAGACATGTTGTCCAGCAGAGTTACAGACATTTTGTCCAGCAGAGTTACAGACATGTAGTCCAGCAGAGTTACAGACATGTTGTCCAGCAGAGTTACAGACATTTTGTCCAGCAGAGTTAAAGACATGTTGTCCAGCAGAGTTACAGACATGTTGTCCAGCAGAGTTACAGACATGTTGTCCAGCAGAGTTAAAGACATGTTGTCCAGCAGAGTTACAGACATATAGTCCAGCAGAGTTACAGACATGTAGTCCAGCAGAGTTACAGACATGTTGTCCAACAGAGTTACAGACATGTTGTCCAACAGAGTTACAGACATGTTGTCCGGTTACAGAGATGTTGTCCAACAGACTTAGTCATGTTGTCCAGTTACCGACATGTGTTCCCGTTACAGACATGTTGTCCGGTAGACTTACAGACAAGTTGTCCAGCAGAGTTACAGACATGTTGTCCAACAGAGTTACAGACATGTTGTCCGGTTACAGACATGTTGTCCAGTTGACTAACAGACCTGTTGTCCAACAGACTTAGTCATGTTGTCCAGTTACCGACATGTGTTCCCGTTACAGACATGTTGTCCGGTAGACTTACAGACAAGTTGTCCAGCAGAGTTACAGACATGTTGTCCAGCAGAGTTACAGACATGTAGTCCAGCAGAGTTACAGACATGTAGTCCAGCAGAGTTACAGACATGTTGTCCAGCAGGGTTATAGACATGTAGTCCAGCAGAGTTACAGACAGTTAGTCCAGCAGAGTTACAGACATGTAGTCCAGCAGAGTTACAGACAGTTAGTCCAGCAGAGTTACAGACATGTAGTCCAGCAGAGTTACAGACATGTTGTCCAGCAGAGTTACAGACATGTTGTCCAGCAGAGTTACAGACATGTAGTCCAGCAGAGTTACAGACAGTTAGTCCAGCAGAGTTACAGACATGTAGTCCAGCAGAGTTACAGACAGTTAGTCCAGCAGAGTTACAGACATGTTGTCCAGCAGAGTTACAGACATGTTGTCCAGCAGAGTTACAGACATGTAGTCCAGCAGAGTTACAGACAGTTAGTCCAGCAGAGTTACAGACATGTTGTCCAGCAGAGTTACAGACATGTTGTCCAGCAGAGTTACAGACATGTAGTCCAGCAGAGTTACAGACAGTTAGTCCAGCAGAGTTACAGACATGTAGTCCAGCAGAGTTACAGACATGTTGTCCAGCAGGGTTATAGACATGTAGTCCAGCAGGGTTACAGACATGTTGTCCAGCAGGGTTATAGACATGTAGTCCAGCAGAGTTACAGACATGTAGTCCAGCAGGGTTACAGACATGTTGTCCAGTTACAGACATGTTGTCCAGCAGAGTTACAGACATGTTGTCCAGTTACAGACATGTTGTCCAGCAGAGTTACAGACATGTTGTCCAGTTACAGACATGTTGTCCAGTTACAGACATGTTGTCCAGCAGAGTTACAGACATGTTGTCCAGTTACAGACATGTTGTCCAGTTACAGACATGTTGTCCAGCAGAGTTACAGACATGTTGTCCAGTTACAGACATGTTGTCCAGTTACAGACATGTTGTCCAGTTACAGACATGTAGTCCAGCAGGGTTACAGACATGTTGTCCAGTTACAGACATGTTGTCCAGCAGAGTTACAGACATGTTGTCCAGTTACTGACATGTTGTCCAGCAGAGTTACAGACATGTTGTCCAGTTACAGACATGTTGTCCAGTTACAGACATGTTGTCCAGTTACAGACATGTTGTCCAGCAGAGTGAACTCACTGGGAAGGTGGAGAGGGCAGTTTGGTTATGGTTTATCAAAGGGTATCGCCATGGTAATGCGGCAAAATGTGATGTTTCGCAATGATTGAAACTTCACGATGCGTGGCACATACATCAGGTGTGTGAACCCATCCCACCCCCCCCGTCCTACTGGGTCCCACATATCATTGCTTGTAGCTTTAATTTGTGTTTGTTGTTGGACAGATTGATGAGGAGAATGATGGACTCAACTTGGAGAGTTCTTCATGTGGATTCATGTGAATATACCTGTTACACTGAGAGACATCACACATCACAGAGGAGGAGACGCTCTCTTCACCCGCATGTTCACCTCCACTTGGTTTCCCGGTTGTGAAAGCACAAAGACACACACACACACACACACACACACACACACACACACACAGAGCAGCCGTCCTCCACAGGGACCCGTCAGTGTGTGCTGTAAGAGCTCCTCTTCATCACACTTTGTCTGCTTTAACTGGGGTCACAGGAGATCCCGGACGGTGAGGTGGAGCTGCTCACAGACAGATCGCTGTTAGCATGTTCCTTTATAACACGGACTGGACAGGTGTGCTGCAGTGATAACGGACGGTGATCAAAGACTCTTGTTATCACAGGTTTTGCCTTCAGTCTTCCTCTCTGTGCCTCATTAAATGAGAATCATGAAAGAGTGTTTGGTTTGTCCCTTCTGGGCTGCTGTAGAAACTTGGAGTGTGGTGATATGTTGTATTGATACACTAGTTGCATTAACTGCTGGTTTAAACTCCTCATAATTACATGTCAGATGTACTAAGTGACCTTGATCCTGAAGCCCCGTTATGATGTGTGTTTTCAGTTACTGCATTATGCATCAATACAAACTCAACACCTACCGTATTTTTCAAAGTAACAGCCCGACAGGGTTTTATTGAAAAGAATCCCCTCATAAAAAGGCTTTTATTTTGAAACATTTGCAGGAACACTTTAGATGAATGATCCAGAACAACGGAGCGACCGTTCATATTTGTGTTCTGTCGCTCTTCTTCGAACAGTGAAACGGTCCCTAAACGCTGAGAGACACTTCATGGGTTTTCTGCTCCATGAGAGAGAGTTTTGGAGGCAGTGATGGTCGGTGTATCTGCAGGACCACTCTGCTGCAGTGAGCGCGACCCAAGTCACACTAACGGGATTTGATTCATCTTTCTCTAAGGACATAATTTGCAGTTGAAGAAAGTGATGAATCATCGAATGTGTTAAAACTACGATGATGTCGTACGCTGACTTCCAACAGGTAGTAACATGGAGTCAGTTGAACCTCGTGGAGTTATTAGTGGAGCACTTTGTGTGTGTTTTAAAACAGGATCATGATTCCCACTCATGTTCACCTGCTCCCTGTGGAGATATGAAGCGCACCTTCAAGGTACAGAAGGCTCTCAGTGTCAGCTGATCATACAGAGGGATGAACTTTAGACCCTCTGAATCCTTCACAGTTTTCTACATGATTCCCGTTGGTCGGTGAGGAATATGAAGATGTTACAACTGTGATCACGTAGACAGGGAGCGCTTGATTTGTTAAAGCAGGAGGAGCTGTGTGGAGGTGGAGTAGATGTCATATCTGCTCATCATTAACTCTTCACACTCAGGTCATGTGGACATGTTGGCTGATGAGAGACACACTTTAAACTGGTGTTACAGAAAAAAATGTCCCCAGATTATGTTCCGTCCTCTTCACGGCTTCATCTCCATCAGACGGGTTTCATCTTCCTTCCTGATCTGATCATGTTTCCTTCATTTCTGTTCTTCTATCAGTTAAACGTTGTTGAACGGATCTTTTCTGTCCGTTGTGTTCATTCTTCAGACAAAGTTAAAACAGCTGCTGAGTTTCAGTCATTAAAACATGAATCCTCCTGTTTTATTGTGGAACTGTTTGACATGTGGTGTCTGCAGCAGGAGGAGGACGTGTTTCTGGTTTAGATTAAAAGACTGCAGAGGTAGACGTGATGTCGGGATGTTTTACAACCGGGGGTTTGAACATGGGTGTTTTATTTTGAAAATCGGTCAGCTGTGTTGGAGATGGAACCGGTGGAAAACAGCCATGACTGGCAGGTGTACCTTCCTGGGTTGTACAGGTGATCCAGAGTGGATTTGTGTGAGAGCAGGTGAACCTGGGTGCCAAGCCTGAACGCCTCCTGTGGAGACACAGATGCTGCTCTACACCTTCATCATCATCATCAACATCATCATCAGCTGTCTGACTGGTTCCCAGAGCAGCTTCATGTTGGTCCCTTCAGAACGGGACACAGAGATGACAGGAATCATGGAGGAGGAGGAGGGTGTGATGTACCTGTTCTTCATCCTGTGACTCTGTGTAAACACATTTTTTGCATCGTAAGGACTTGCTACATTCCTGAGTGTGTTCCTGCTGCTTCCCTCTGTGGCAGCTTTAAAACACTAGTTCTCATCATTACAGTCCTGTGAATGAAAGCTGCAAACAGAGTCGCCTCGTAAACAGTCCCAGTGGGCGGAGCTGAGTTCAGTAGTCTGGACGTGTCTTTGTCTTTGTTCCTGCTGCAGGTAGTAAATGTGGGACAGGACTTTTAAATGTCCAACATGGCTGCTGTGTCTCCTCAACTTCATGTCTCTCTTTAAAACTAAACTCCATCTAGTTAAATAGTGGTGCCTGTAATGTCCCCAGCAGGTGTAAGATAATGCATCAATCCCTCCAGGAAATCTTTCCATCACAATGATTGACGCAAATTCAAGCAATTTGCAATTTGTCTTTAAATTTCCGCGATTTTTCTGTAAAAAAATCAAGAGTCTTTGCTGAAAGTATGAATGACAAAGTAAGTCTTTTCAAACACAACTGTCTTTATTAACAACAACCAATATCCTCATTGTGTGTCTTCCCGTTGTGGATGTCTTCAGTCCGTCTCCGTCGGAGGACCGCAACCCGCTATCAGGATTCCAGGCCTTGATTTTCCAAACAGTCTCCTGCTGTGTTTTTGGGAGCTGCTGGTGTGTGATAAAAGCTGCTCCTGATGTGTCAGGTCTCTCATCACCCCCCCCTCCCCCCCCCCCCATCCCTCCCCCCCTCCACCCCACCCTCCCCCTCTCGGCCCTCTCTGTGGTTACATAACACCGTAAATCCTAAAGTACCATCTGCTACCAACAACACTATCCATCACTAATTGTTGTTGATGCACATGGCTGCAGTCATCAGAGCTCTCTATCTCATCAACACACACACACACACACACACACACACACACACACACGATACACACACACACACACACACACACACACACACACATTTAAACATCTATTATCTCTCTTTGTTAAGATTAAAGCTGCTCAGGTTGTGCGGGGGGATTAGGCTGGTTGGGACTTTGTAATTGCTGGGAATGGGTCACCCAATGAGTGTGTGTGTGTGTGTGTGTGTGTGTGTGTGTGTGTGTGTGTGTGTGTGTGTGTGTGTGTGTGTGTGTGTGTGTGTGTGAGTGAGGGGGGTGGGGGTGTCAAACATTGGGGCAGGGGATTGCATGACCCCCGATGTGCATGTCCCGTTATGTGCTCCGTCCGTTGTTGTGAAGCGCTGCAGCTCCGTGTTTCCATCTGCAGGATGTTCCGTGTTCACTCAGCTCATCTTAACATCTGTCCACATCACTCCTGGATGTAGGTCATTAAAGAGCTTTCAGATGGGCCCCCTTCCCTCCTTCCCCCGCTGCAGGTCTTCATGATGTCACGGTTTCATCTCCTGATGATGGTCCCAGTGGGCTGCTGAAACTGAGGTATCAGTGCTATCTGAGCGGTTCCAGTCTCTGACCCGGCTGTCCCACTGAGAGCAGAACCATCAACAGGTTCACTGACTCCTGAAACACAGAGCGACCTCTAGCCGTGAGCGCAGCGCTCCATGCTGGATGTGCAGAGCTGTTAGCCAGCATGAGTCCAGATCAGAGGGACGTGTTGGGAGTCTTTCAGGACCGATGGAGGCTTTTTGGAGCCGACCTCTAGTGGCACTTGGTGGTACTGCAGCTTAAGACACTTCTGGATCAGAACCATTTTACAGACCTGAAACTACGAACTCTTTTATATCCAGTCTGTAGTTTTATATTCAGTCTGTAGTTTTATATCCAGTCTGTGTTTTATATCCAGTCTGTAGTTTTATATCCAGTCTGTTTTATATCCAGTCTGTAGTTTTATATCCAGTCTGTGTTTTATATCCAGTCTGTTTTATATCCAGTCTGTTTTATATCCAGTCTGTTTTATATCCAGTCTGTAGTTTTATATCCAGTCTGTAGTTTTATATCCAGTCTGTGTTTTATATCCAGTCTGTAGTTTTATATCCAGTCTGTAGTTTTATATCCAGTCTGTGTTTTATATCCAGCCTGTAGTTTTATATCCAGTCTGTGTTTTATATCCAGTCTGTAGTTTTATATCCAGTCTGTAGTTTTATATCCAGTCTGTTTTATATCCAGTCCGTAGTTTTATATCCAGTCTGTAGTTTTATATCCAGTCCGTAGTTTTATATCCAGTCCGTAGTTTTATATCCAGTCTGTAGTTTTATATCCAGTCTGTGTTTTATATTCAGTCTGTAGTTTTATATCCAGTCTGTTTTATATCCAGTCCGTAGTTTTATATCCAGTCTGTAGTTTTATATCCAGTCTGTAGTTTTATATCCAGTCTGTAGTTTTATATCCAGTCCGTAGTTTTATATCCAGTCCGTAGTTTTATATCCAGTCTGTTTTATATCCAGTCCGTAGTTTTATATCCAGTCTGTAGTTTTATATCCAGTCTGTGGTTTTATATCCAGTCTGTGGTTTTATATCCAGTCTGTGTTTTATATCCAGTCTGTAGTTTTATATCAAGTCTGTGTTTTATATCCAGTCTGTAGTTTTATATCCAGTCTGTGGTTTTATATCCAGTCTGTGTTTTATATCCAGTCTGTAGTTTTATATTCAGTCTGTAGTTTTATATTCAGTCTGTTTTATATCCAGTCTGTAGTTTTATATCCAGTCTGTTTTATATACAGCCTGTTTTATATCCAGCCTGTAGTTTTATATCCAGTCTGTGTTTTATATCCAGTCTGTGTTTTATATCCAGTCTGTAGTTTTATATCCAGCCTGTAGTTTTATATCCAGTCTGTGTTTTATATCCAGTCTGTAATTTTATATCCAGTCTGTAATTTTATATCCAGTCTGTGTTTTATATCCAGTCTGTAGTTTTATATCCAGTCCGTAGTTTTATATCCAGTCTGTAGTTTTATATCCAGTCCGTAGTTTTATATCCAGTCTGTAGTTTTATATTCAGTCTGTAGTTTTATATTCAGTCTGTAGTTTTATATCCAGTCCGTAGTTTTATATCCAGTCTGTAGTTTTATATCCAGTCTGTAGTTTTATATCCAGTCTGTGTTTTATATCCAGTCTGTAGTTTTATATCCAGTCTGTGTTTTATATCCAGTCTGTAGTTTTATATCCAGTCTGTAGTTTTATATCCAGTCTGTAGTTTTATATCCAGTCTGTGTTTTATATCCAGTCTGTAGTTTTATATCCAGTCTGTAGTTTTATATCCAGTCTGTAGTTTTATATCCAGTCTGTAGTTTTATATCCAGTCTGTGTTTTATATCCAGTCTGTGGTTTTGTATCCAGTCTGTGTTTTATATCCAGTCTGTCGTTTTATATCCAGTCTGTAGTTTTAAATCTTAAAGCAAACTGCCACTCTTATCCACATCAGCAGCCGCTGATCATCATCAGGGCTGTTAGAGGGTCATTGCTGGGGGAGAAATCACTTTAATCAGTCCCTCCAGAGTTTTTTTAGTGATTGTTTTGATCAAAAATTTTGAATTTTGTGACACATTTTCTCAAAAATGTCAATGTAATTTGTGGAGTTTTAAGTGAGTTTTTGCTGAAAATTGCTTGAATTAGAACAAATTTCAAGTCGAGAAAGAACAATTAGAATTACTTTCTAAGCCCTATAAAAATATTGCTGTAATTTGTGGAGATTTAAGTGAGTTTTTTGCGGTATAGTGCAGGAATTAGAAAAAATTGCAACTTCAGAAATAATTTTTTTTTGTATCCTTACCTGATAAAGTAATAAATCTGTAATCACTTCCTCTGATAATAATCATGCTGCACTTCACAGAACTATTTTTGTTCTAATCATGCATTTATTGAATTTACAGAAGCGTGGAGATAAAAGCTCCTTAAAGCTCCTAAAAGCTCCTTAAAGCTCCTAAAAGGTCCTAAAAGCTCAGAAAAGGTCCTTAAAGGTCCTAAAAGCTGCGTATGTTTCCAGAACAGACCGTCTGTGACTGGAATATAGAAACTAGGACTACATCAGCCTTTCAAAATAAGAGCTTTAGATGCTGTTTAATTCATGTTCATTCAACACATAGACCTGCTGGATGAAACAAACAAAGAGACGTCTCTGACAACTGGACGTGTGGAGAAAACTCATTTAACATCCAGTAATATGGAATCACTTCCTTTGATCACAAACATTTAATCACATCATTTTAATGTGAAGAACACATTTCACTTCCTGTTTCTCTTCTTGTTCCTGTTTCTCCGGTGAACAGAGTTTTATTTGGAGATGAAAACAGGAGCAGAGACTTTCTGATTAAATGAAGAGTTATTGTTGTTAATAAAGAGTTTTGTTTGAAAAGATTTAATTTATGTTTTAATACTTTCAGATTCTGATGACGAGAGTTTTTGTGAAAAAGAAATCACAGGAATTAAAAATAATTGCAAACTCCTGCAAATATTGTGGAGTTTGCTTGAATTTGCGTTTAATTCTTGTGATTTCCTGGAGAGACTGTTTAGTGTTATCACACATGACCCTCTGTTCATGTAAGAACACAGTGAGTCTGATTCTGCTTCCTGCGTTGTAACCGGGTCAGGAGGGAGCAGCGAGGTCCGCCTCACATTTAACAACTCAACTTTTGAAGCAACACTGAAAAGGTCAGTTAGTCAAATGAGATCTGATATTCTCGTCCCCATCTCCTCCTCCCTGCTCATTTATTTTACTTAGAGCACAGTGACACACTTCACACACCTACAGCTTCTTCAATACAGAACTATGTTTCACAATAACATCACCAACATGTGTAAAAAGGATTCCAGAAGGTTTGTTGTCCTGCTGCTACATGAAGGGAACGAACCTCAGTGTGAGGTCCCAGTTCAACACAATAAAACAAATAAAAGCAACCAATAAATACATCTACTATTTTATAGAAAATAAAATACAGATATAGCTAAGAAGAAAACTTGCCTAACTCGTGTTCCTGCTGCTGCTGGGTAGTTTTATTGGGATTATTTTGGTGGAAGTTGACGTCCTTATAAAAGCAAATGTCTCAAACTGACAGTGATCACAGTCACAGCGATGGACCACTTCCTGTTTCAAATTAAAAACTGGACCTGGATCAGGATGACCTGGACCTGGACCTGGATGACGTGGACCTGGATGACCTGGACCAGGATGACCTGGACCTGGACCTGGATGACGTGGACCTGGATGACCTGGACCAGGATGACCTGGACCTGGACCTGGATGACCTGGACCTGGATGACATGGACCTGGATGATCTAGACCAGGACGACCTGGACCTGGACGACCTGGACCTGGACCTGGATGACATGGACCTGGATGACATGGATCTGGATGACGTGGATCTGGATGACGTGGACCTGGATGACCTAGACCAGGACGACCTGGACCTGGACGACCTGGACCTGGATCTGGATGACATGGACCTGGATGACATGGATCTGGATGACGTGGACCTGGACGACCTGGACCTGGATGACGTGGACCTGGATGACCTGGAACAGGACGATCTGGACCTGGATGACCTGGACCTGGACCTGGACCAGCAGAGCTACCAGAGATGGAAGTTTCCTCTGCAGAGGACAACGATGACAACAGTCCAGACAGCAGCTGAAATGAAGTGTCTGACATTTACGTGCTGGCAGCTTCCATGTTGGAAAGCCGCATCACCAGCGTAGCTGCTCGTACTTCGTTACCACGGCAACCCGTGCAGACAGGCTGGTGATGTCTCGACACACCACATCTGATCTGTTCACTTGTAAATAACACAGACAGCCTGAAAAAGCCTCCGTCGGTCGGAGAGGCCACGTGGAGCGTCTGATCCAACAGGAAGGTGACGTCGGGAGGACGGACCACTTTGGGCTGAAGGTGAAGAACAACACTTCAGGTGCTCTGTGACCTCCTGCTGTGAGCAGGAAGATGACACGCTTCTGTTATTCAGCCTGCGGGATGTCAGAACTTGTGGTTGTTCAGAAGACAGACATTTATCCAGAAAGATCCTGCATGTGTATGAAGACCGGTTCATGAATATACACGATGTTTGATGAAGACGGTCTGAGGCTGTGATGTGAAGACTCGTTGAACTCTCAGGTGTAAAACTAAAACCTTTCCGTCTCTGCTCATCATCTTCCAGATGAACCGGAGTCACGTGTGACTGTAGAACGTCTTACTGTTGAATTTTGGGTGATTTATGAACATTTGAATGTCATTTAAAACTGTTTTAGAGAACTGAAGCGGCTGTGATCATTTCAGGTTCACGTCAAACGGACCTGCAGGTGAAAACAACACCTGGGGGAGAGTTTTATTTAGATGGAGTGTTTGTTCTGGGTTCATCTTCATCTTCACACAGACGACATGTGGCAGCCTTATCTTCTGCTTTCTGGTGAACACGGACTGCTTGTTCAGTTGAGAGTGAAAAATGACACTAACGGTGTTTCTGCTGCCCCGTGTGGAGGACAGAGGAAACACTCACCTGTGGTTCTTGGTCATTATCAGAGCTGACATCGGTTGCCGTGGTGATGCTTCCTCAGTTGTCATTGTGGTGTGTTCCTTCGTGCTGCAGCAGACACACTTGAAATGTCCCACCTGACCTCCACTCTGGTCAGATGCTCCTGTTACAACTAAGAAGTACTTGATGATGGAGACAGAGAGAAGCAGTGACCTTCTGTGTGTGTGTTTGTGTGCACGTGTGTGTTTGTGTGCATGTGTGTGTTTGTGTGCATGTGTGTGTTTGTGTGCACGTGTGTGTTTGTGTGCATGTGTGTGTTTGTGTGCATGTGTGTGTTTGTGTGCATGTGTGTGAGTTGGACAGATTTGGAGGTGTAAGAAAACAGCTGATCTGCATTTATCAGGATCAGTGAAGCTGTTTCTTCAAACATCACTTTTCCATAACGTCTCTGACAACCTGCCCAGTTTATCAGTTTATCAGTTTATCAGTTTATCAGTTTATCAGTTTATCAGTTTATCAGTTTATCAGTTTTTCTGTTTATCTGTTTTTCTGTTTATCAGTTTATCAGTTTATCAGTTTATCAGTTTTTCTGTTTATCAGTTTTTCTGTTTATCTGTTTATCAGTTTATCTGTTTATCAGTTTATCAGTTTATCTGTTTATCAGTTTATCTGTTTATCAGTTTATCAGTTTTTCTGTTTATCTGTTTTTCTGTTTATCTGTTTTTCTGTTTATCAGTTTATATGTTTATCAGTTTATCAGTTTATCTGTTTATCTGTTTATCAGTTTATCAGTTTATCTGTTTATCTGTTCATCAGTTTATCTGTTTATCAGTTTATCTGTTTATCTGTTTTTCTGTTTATTTGATCAGTTTATCTGTTTATCAGTTTATCTGTTTATCAGTTTATCTGTTTTTCTGTTTATCAGTTTATCTGTTTATCAGTTTATCTGTTTATCTGTTTATCTGTTCATCAGTTTATCAGTTTATCTGTTTATCAGTTTATCTGTTTTTCTGTTTATCAGTTTATCTGTTTTTCTGTTTATCTGTTTTTCTGTTTTTCTGTTTATCTGTTTATCTGTTTATCTGTTCATCAGTTTATCTGTTTATCTGTTTTTCTGTTTATCTGTTTATCTGTTTATATGTTTATCAGTTTATCTGTTTATCTGTTTATCAGTTTATCTGTTTATCAGTTTATCTGTTTATCAGTTTATCTGTTTTTCGGTTTATCAGTTTATCTGTTTATCAGTTTATCTGTTTATCTGTTTATCTGTTCATCAGTTTATCAGTTTATCTGTTTATCAGTTTATCTGTTTTTCTGTTTATCAGTTTATCTGTTTTTCTGTTTATCTGTTTTTCTGTTTATCTGTTTATCTGTTCATCAGTTTATCTGTTTATCTGTTTTTCTGTTTATCTGTTTATCTGTTTATATGTTTATCAGTTTATCTGTTTATCTGTTTATCAGTTTATCTGTTTATCAGTTTATCTGTTCATCAGTTTATCTGTTTATCAGTTTATCTGTTTATCAGTTTATCAGTTTATCAGTTTATCTGTTTTTCTGTTTATCTGTTTATCAGTTTATCTGTTTATCAGTTTATCTGTTTATCAGTTTATCTGTTTTTCTGTTTATCAGTTTATCTGTTTATCTGTTTATATGTTTATCAGTTTATCTGTTTATCAGTTTATCTGTTTATCAGTTTATCAGTTTATCATTTTATCATTTTATCTGTTCATCAGTTTATCTGTTTATCTGTTTATCTGTTTATTTGTTTATCAGTTTATCTGTTTATCAGTTTATCTGTTTATCTGTTTATCTGTTCATCAGTTTATCTGTTTATCTGTTTTTCTGTTTATCTGTTTATCAGTTTATCTGTTTATCTGTTTATCTGTTTATCTGTTTATCAGTTTATCTGTTTATCTGTTCATCAGTTTATCAGTTTATCTGTTTATCTGTTCATCAGTTTATCTGTTTATCAGTTTATCTGTTTTTCTGTTTATCTGTTTATCAGTTTATCTGTTTATCTGTTTATCTGTTTATCAGTTTATCTGTTTATATGTTTATCAGTTTATCAGTTTATCTGTTTATCAGTTTATCAGTTTATCTGTTTATCTGTTCATCAGTTTATCTGTTTTTCAGTTTATCAGTTTATCTGTTTATCTGTTCATCAGTTTATCTGTTTATCAGTTTATCTGTTTATCAGTTTATCAGTTTTTCTGTTTATCTGTTTATCAGTTTATCTGTTTATCAGTTTATCTGTTTATCAGTTTATCTGTTTATCTGTTTATATGTTTATCAGTTTATCAGTTTATCTGTTCATCAGTTTATCTGTTTATCAGTTTATCAGTTTATCATTTTATCTGTTTATCTGTTTATCTGTTCATCAGTTTATCTGTTTATCAGTTTATCTGTTTATCTGTTTTTCTGTTTATTTGTTTATCAGTTTATCTGTTTATCAGTTTATCTGTTTTCTGTTTATCAGTTTATCTGTTTATCTGTTTATCTGTTTATCAGTTTATCAGTTTATCTGTTTATCAGTTTATCTGTTTATCTGTTTATCAGTTTATCTGTTTATCTGTTTATCTGTTTATCAGTTTATCAGTTTATCTGTTTATCAGTTTATCTGTTTTTCTGTTTATCAGTTTTTCTGTTTATCTGTTTATCTGTTTATCAGTTTATCTGTTTATCAGTTTATCAGTTTATCTGTTTATCAGTTTATCTGTTTATCTGTTTATATGTTTATCAGTTTATCAGTTTATCTGTTCATCAGTTTATCTGTTTATCAGTTTATCAGTTTATCATTTTATCTGTTTATCTGTTTATCAGTTTATCTGTTTATCAGTTTATCTGTTTATCTGTTTATCTGTTTATCTGTTTATCAGTTTATCAGTTTATCTGTTTATCAGTTTATCTGTTTTTCTGTTTATCAGTTTATCTGTTTATATGTTTATCAGTTTATCAGTTTATCTGTTTATCAGTTTATCTGTTTATCTGTTTATCTGTTTATCTGTTTATCTGTTTATCAGTTTATCTGTTTATCTGTTTATCAGTTTATCTGTGGAACAGCAAACACAGTGTGAAGCGGTAGTCCAGTTTGTATACCTGCTTATTTACTGCGCTGGGTTTGGGAAAAGCTGTGTTGTATTGTACCACAGAAACATTAAAGGGGAGTGTGGACATGAACCGTCCTCTCTACAGTCTGTGACAACCTGTCTCTGCTGCCGTCCCTGAACGCATCGTGTTTCTAAATCTGCCCTGTGGTTACGTCTGTCACCACGACATCGAAGGTCGATCAACGAGCTCCGAGACGCCGTGCACTCAAAAGAAAGATATGAAGAAGTAACTGGTCCAAGTTGAATCACTTGATCATCATCAGCTCCTGAGTTCCACACGTCTGTGATGGTTGACTCACCTAAAACCTGATCAGAGAGCAAACATCAAAGTTTGTGATACATGATTTGGGATGATTGTGTTGTTGAGTGAGAAACGTGTGCTGCGAGCGACGTGTTGTCATGTTGGAGAAGCCTGTTGCCATGGCGCCACAGTTCAGGTGGTCCACAGTGAACGTTTCCCATCGGACACCTCAGAAGGTTCCAGTAGAAATGGACAACCTGCTAAAAAAACCTGCTAATTCAGCAAAAAACCAGCTAACAATGAGATCACTTCACTAAAAACCAGATCAGATCAAGTTAACAGCGCACAACGCTAACAACTAGCTAATGAAGCTGAGAAGCAGCTGATTTAGCTAAAAGTAGCACGTCAGTCATTTCTGTTGGGAAGACAGTCAGTGAATCAACTCTGCAGGTTTCCAGACGGCGAACACGCCGACGTGCTGCTTCTCTTCCTGGTTCAGACGGTGACACTAACGTACGAGACGTGATCGGACCCGTCAGCACAGACTTGTCCTGGGATGTAATGTGGCCTTTCGCTGCGTCGGAGGTGGATCGTTCATGTTGGAGGATAAATGTCAGCAGCTGACAGCATTTCAACAATTCACTACTTCAACCAAACACCAGACTGATGTGATCGTCTCTCTGAGGATGACGGGGTCATCGTAGAGACACAGGAGGTGGATCATCAGTGATGTGGGCGGGGCCTCTACTGCTGACTTTACTACTCAGTACTGTTCATTTGTATACAGTACATATGAGTAAATATGGCAGTGGTCATTCTTTTCTTAATGAATATAGTTTTTACTCGTGAGGAAGAGGAGGGAGGGCGAGTCCCTGCAGCAAATGATCGTATAAAGAAATCCCCGACGCGATGTCGTAACCTCGTCATGAAGCGAGGGTTCACAGCAGTTTGACCTCTGAACTTTTAAACACATTGAGCTCAATATTTGAACATCTGACATCGTGACATTATTCTGTAAACATGACAGAAAATACAGAAGTCAGAGTGTTTTGATTTGAGATGTATTTAATCTGTTTACTGGTTGTATTATCCATTACAAGTGTCTAACGTGGAAGTCAGTGAATTTGAGTGATATCTGATATAAAGCTGACATTATTTTGATGGATGAGTCCTCGCCTCCTCTCAGGAGGAGCTCTGCTCCTCTCAGGGGGAGAAGTGGGAATATTTACTTTACATGAAAGTGCTATGACTTCACAGAAAACAAGAAGATGTTCCCATGACTTCTTTTAAATGAGATTTATCTGGGTTTCTGTAGCCCAGTTACCATGTTTACGTCCACAGAAAGTGGGTTAGTGAGTGGCTGCTTCTCTTCATGTTCCCTCTGAATGCCTAACGGGACGGACGGACAGACGGACGGACGGACGGACAGACGGACGGACAGACGGACGGACGGACGGACAGACGGACAGACGGACAGACAGACAGACAGACAAACAGACTGCGGTCAGAGCTTCCTAATCTGAGAGAACAGCTCGATGACATGGCGTCTCTGTGTCCCTGCTGCTCTGTGATACAGAGAATCTTTCATAGTGAAGTCGTGGATCACTGAAAGTTTCAGGGAAAGTTCTCTTTAAAAAGTGTCTCAAGTCAAGATGCAGCTTCTGCTCCTCGTTTATGGTTTATTCATAATGAGACTTCATACTCTCAAGGACCAGGGACCGGACCATTTGATGTGTGTGTGTGTGTGTGTGTGTGTGTGTGTGTGTGTGTGTGTGTGTGTGTGTGTGTGTGTGTGTGTGTGTGTGTGTGTGGTGTGTGTGAGAGAGACAGAGACAGAGAGAGAGTCAACTGGACAGGCGGTGTGGATGCTGTTGGCTGCCTTCAGACGGTTCGTCTGTTCTGATGGAAAAGGGTGGCTGGGTTTGTACTTGTCTCTCACACACACACACACACACACACACACACACACACACACACACACACACACACACACACACACATACACACATACACACACAAGCTGCTCGGTGGCTGACATTCTCCTTTTTTCACCTCTAATTGGTCCTCTGGGAGTTGTCAGAGGTCTCAGTGGCTGTCTGCAAAACACACACACACACACACACACACACACACACACACACACACACACACACACACACACACACACACACACACACACACACACACGGGCATGAACGGGATGAAGGAGAGTGAGGAGGAGAGGCTCTGTGATTGTCACCTGAAGGTCAGGTAGATTTATCAGCAGTTGTAAAGATGGAGGAAGAAAGAGGAAGTAGACTGGAGCTGCTCCTCTAAACTGGAGGAGACGGCTGCTTTAATAACACCTCACACACATGTATGACCTCACACACATGTATGACCTCACACACACCTCCTGCTTGAAGAGGCCATAGAACAGGGGTGTCAAACTCATTCTAGTTAAGGGGCCACATACGGCCCACTTTGATCTCAAGTGGTCCAGACCAGTAAAATCATAGAATAATAACGCATTCATAACGACAATATTTCTCTGTTTAAATCATTGGTGAAGGTTTTTGGATGATAAACCCTGTTTTAAGGTCTTTCTACAATAAACTGGAAACATAAAGACCAAAAACTCAGACATCAGCCCACTGTTTATCTGCCTGGACTCTCCTCCACAGACTCCCTCACAGCGAGCTGCTCCCTCCGGAGCAGACGTCACATTTACGCTGTTTTTGAAGCAATTACTGGATCCATTAAAAACAAAAATTACAAAACGTTTGTACTCATAAACCTCCATATTCTCAGAGAAATGCAATTTATGTCTTTCTGTAATTTTCACACTTAGCAAAGTCATCCGGCGGGCCGAGCTGGACCCCTTGGCGGGCCGGATCCGGCCCGCGGCCCGTATGTTTGACACCCCTGCCATAGAAGCAGAGCTGCACGGTGCTGCTGCAGGTGATTCACATACCTTCATTATCAAATGAAAACTGCAGACGTTGAGGAAACACACATCATGTGACACTTTAGAACAGAGGTCTTCAACAGGGGGTCGGTGACCCCTCGGGGGTCCGTAGAGGTACTGACGTACTGCAGGGGGTCGTGACATTTTTGGTTGATTAGACAATTTTTCATATTTTTTTCCCCCAATTTTTCCCCCACAAATTTAAATGTCTTTAAATAGACATCAACATGAATCCAACATGTTGTAGCGGATGGATGAATGGAGGCAGAAGATGTTATCTTTCAGTCAGAAATGTACATTCAGCAGGAGACCAGCCTAGACCTGTCCCTCCAAGCCTAGACCTGTCCCTCCAAGCCTGGACCTGTCCCTCCATTCCTGGACCTGTCCCTCCAAGCCTGGACCTGTCCCTCCATTCCTGGACCTGTCCCTCCAATCCTGGACCTGTCCCTCCAGGGCTGGATCTGTCCCTCCAAGCCTGGACCTGTCCCTCCAATCCTGGACTTGTCCCTCCATTCCTGGACCTGTCCCTCCAAGCCTGGACTTGTCCCTCCATTCCTGGACATGTCCCTCCAAGCCTGGACCTGTCCCTCCAAGGCTGGATCTGTTCCTCCAAGCCTGGACCTGGACCTGTCCCTCCATTCCTGGACCTGTCCCTCCAGGGCTGGATCTGTCCCTCCAAGTCCGGACCTGTCCCTCCATTCCTGGACCTGTCCCTTCAAGCCCGGACCTGTCCCTCCAATCCTGGACCTGTCCCTTCAAGCCCGGACCTGTCCCTCCATTCCTGGACCTGTCCCTTCAAGCCCGGACCTGTCCCTCCAATCCTGGACCTGTCCCTTCAAGCCCGGACCTGTCCCTCCATTCCTGGACCTGTCCCTCCAATCCTGGACCTGTCCCTTCAAGCCCGGACCTGTCCCTCCATTCCTGGACCTGTCCCTCCATTCCTGGACCTGTCCCTTCAAGCCCGGACCTGTCCCTCCAATCCTGGACCTGTCCCTTCAAGCCCGGACCTGTCCCTCCATTCCTGGACCTGTCCCTTCAAGCCCGGACCTGTCCCTCCAATCCTGGACCTGTCCCTTCAAGCCCGGACCTGTCCCTCCATTCCTGGACCTGTCCCTTCAAGTCCGGACCTGTCCCTCCATTCCTGGACCTGTCCCTTCAAGCCCGGACCTGTCCCTCCAATCCTGGACCTGTCCCTTCAAGCCCGGACCTGTCCCTCCAAGGCTGGATCTGTTCCTCCAAGCCTGGACCTGGACCTGTCCCTCCATTCCTGGACCTGTCCCTCCAGGGCTGGATCTGTCCCTCCAAGTCCGGACCTGTCCCTCCATTCCTGGACCTGTCCCTTCAAGCCCGGACCTGTCCCTCCAATCCTGGACCTGTCCCTTCAAGCCCGGACCTGTCCCTCCATTCCTGGACCTGTCCCTTCAAGCCCGGACCTGTCCCTCCAATCCTGGACCTGTCCCTTCAAGCCCGGACCTGTCCCTCCATTCCTGGACCTGTCCCTTCAAGTCCGGACCTGTCCCTCCATTCCTGGACCTGTCCCTTCAAGCCCGGACCTGTCCCTCCAATCCTGGACCTGTCCCTTCAAGCCCGGACCTGTCCCTCCAATCCTGGACCTGTCCCTTCAAGCCCGGACCTGTCCCTCCAGGGCTGGATCTGTCCCTCCAAGTCCGGACCTGTCCCTCCATTCCTGGACCTGTCCCTTCAAGCCCGGACCTGTCCCTCCAATCCTGGACCTGTCCCTTCAAGCCCGGACCTGTCCCTCCATTCCTGGACCTGTCCTTTCAAGCCTCCTGCACTGCTCCAGTTTAATATAAAACACTATTTTATACAGTATCTATCGTCGGGGTCCCTGCTCCATCTCTTTATCAGTTTGGGGGTCCTTGGCCTGAAAAACGTTGAAGACCCTGATTTAGACAACGATGTCCATGAAGCAGAGGGACTCCTGTCTGTTGATGGGTCGGAGGACGTCTTTGTGAGTTGCCGGGTCTTCTTCTCCTCCTCTTCCTCTTCATCTTCCTCCTCCTCCTCTTTCTCCCCTCCCCCCGTCCTCCTGTCGTCTCAGACTGACTCATCGGTCTCTGATCTGTTAACCCTCTGAACCCTTTGAGCAGACGGAGCTGAAGATCAGCAGCTGATTCATTTGAATAATGTTGATCTCCACTCATGTTTCTGTCAACATGTTGAACATGTCTGGACATCATCCAGTGAAAACCTCCCGTCCTGTAACCAGTCTGATTGTTTTCTGATGAGCAGACTGTCTGTCTGCCGCGGAGAGACGGGCTGTGTTGGTCGGTTCTGGAGGTCCGGTGGTCCGTGACTCGGCCGGACTTTTCTCTGTTCTCAGCTGAGACGGACGGCAGAGCTGCAGATGGTGTCTTTGGTTTAAAGAACGGGAACATCTGTTGATGATTGACAGGAACATTTAGTAAAAGGTTCTGTGTGTTCTGGTCCGATCTCTGCTGACTGCTCCTGGTTGTCGGCTGCGTGTCGCCTACATCATGAAGCTGCCGTGTAACCTTCCACTCAGAAACACACTCACTGATACCAACACAGTGATCAGTATTTAAAGGAACCCGTTATAACAGCAGCTCTTCTGCGGTTAGAAGTTACGCGAAGGACTGATGATATTTTAGGACACATTCATGCATAAATATAAAAACTCCTGAAGAGTTCATAAGCTTTCAAGCACTGCTGTGAAAGAATACGGGACAAGAATGTGCTGAATTCACAGTTTCCTTTATTGATAGTTTAAACTTCATAAAACTGGAGTCTCACAATTGAAAACCAGACATGAATATCTGAGGAGTTCATATCAGGTCCAGACCTGGATGGAGAAATGACAGACGGGTCACTGAGGCAGGAAGTGAAGGCTGTCCTTGGAGCAGATTTACACACAACCAGCATACAGGAGGAGGACATGTTACATGTTACATGTTACATGTTACATGTTACAGGTGTTTGTGTCACTGTGAGTTACTGTGTTCAACACCGGGACAACAGCTGGTGGGGGACGTCGTGTTGAACTCAGAGGTTTGTTCAGATGAACTGGTTCAGGACCAGTTTGAAGAGCAACGCCTCACTTAGATCAAATAGAAACTGTTGTCATGGATGACTTCACTCTTTCTGACAGTGCAGAGTCTGTGTGTATTTGAACTGGTGGCTTCGCTGTGACTCAGGACGTGAGGACTGAATCAGCGCCGTCCCCCTGACTGCTGCTCAGTGCTGCATCCTAGTGTTCAAACTGTGAACTGACTCCATTATCCTTTGACTCAGTCTCTGCAGTCCGTGCATGTTCAGTATTCACTTCATTAGTCACCGATTGGATCACGATCATGTCTGATCTGTCAGATAAGCTCCGCCCCCTCTCTTCATTGTCCAAATGTCTCCTTGTATCACTGAATGGGGCGGAGATGTGGTGTTTGTGCTGTGGCGCAGGGATCTGGGTTGTGTTAAAAGTGGTTCAGATGAAGAAGATGATGTGTGTGTTGCAGCTGCAGAGCTCTGAGTGGGAAGATAAAAGCACATTTCCGTTCTCTGCTGTAATTGCTGCGTAAGCGTTCTTTCCACATCCTTCACTGGGAATGTGAGTGGATTTATTGATCTGCTGCAGTTTTTAACTGCACAAAGGCAATTTTAGGAACGTGTTGTTGTTTTTTTTAAAGTCACTGGTCAAAATGATTGTAGAGAAAAAACCTTTATTTAAAGGCAGAAGCATTAGATGCTGTGCAGTGTGCTGTAACCATCGCTACAGGCCGTCCCGACATCATCATCACACTGCAGACAGCAGCACTGACATGGTGGGTTCCCACCTGTGAACATACCAGAAGTCTATTGAGGTAAATCCTCCCTTCTCTCAGCTTGAAATGCTTCCGTGTGGAGATTTAAAGCTTCAGCCGTGAAGCGGAGATGAAAGAGGAGAGCCGCGCTGTAAACGAGGTTTAAACCGTTCTGCCTGGTTGAACTGAAAAGGGTTAAATCAGAGAAAATCACATGCCACTGTTAAACCTGAGGAGGAAACTGACCGCTGGACTGAATCCAGAGCTAATGAAACAGAACAATTCACTGAATCCTCCAGTTCAGATTCTGTCCGTCACCATCTTTACTAGTTCGGAGCGGTTTGGAGCAGGAAGTGACCATATTTGGACGAGCTGGGGGAGGAGCCAGAGGTGGATCTGACCGATCTGATCGGAAACCTGACAATACTACGTCCCGCCCACCGATAGCTGTAACCTGACTGCACCACAGGCCTGTCAATCAAACAGACACGCCCCCAAAAACAGGTCTTCTTGAATCTTCTTTTCTAATGAATGAGGGATTATTTTCCACCATTCAGACATCCAACAGATAAAGAGCAGATGTAATATTCACTCTGCTTTATCTGCTTCTTTAGCTTCACTATGTTCAGCAGCTACACCAAAACCAAGACAAGGAGACACGCTAAAAGGCTGCAGTCATAATTCATCACTTTATTCATATGACCCACCGTTGGAGTGGAAATGACCCGTTAGAGCAGCTTTGAATAAAAAGGTAGAAGTGAAGGAGTTCAGTATCCATCCATCATCACATGTAACATGAATGAGAGCACATCCATCATGAATAATTCACTCCTCACTGTATCAACCCACATCCTGATGAAAGGCATCTTCAAGTCACAGCCTTCGTCCTCCAGATGGAGAAGATTGGAGTCCACTTATCTTTCCTATTCGTCAACCTTGTTTCCTCCTGTGCTGCAGCGTGTCGCCCGTCGTTACAACCTCTCTGCGTCCGTTTCACTGCACTCTGCCTTTGTTGTGTTAATGTGAACTGATGCGCCTGGCTGGGCTGCTTTTTGTTCGACATCTCTGTGCTGCTAATAACTGTACGTCCGGGTGATGAGAGAGAAGAGTGCATTAATGCACTGCCCTCTGTATGCCTGCAGAAATAAATGTTTGTTTATGGAGAGACGACCGTAGTAATGAGGAGAGTGTTCATTGTGTCAGAGAACAGACGACACGTGGACCGGTACGTTCCTTCATGAGAACTCTTTCAGGTGAGTGAGTTGATAGTTTTAAAGGATGTTAAAGTGCTCGAATAGTTTGATTTACTGTTTGAAGAGCTGGGATCAAATTATACATCATGACCACAGACTGTTTCTAAAAGAGTTCGTAGCTTCAGGTCTGTAAAAGTGTTCTGATCCAGAAGTGTCTTCAGCTGCAATACCAGCGAGTGCCACTAGAGGTCGGCTTCAAAAAGCCTCCGGCTCCATAGACTCCCATTCAACTTCTGTCATCAAATACTCCCCCAGCTCATCCAAATATGGTCACTTCCTGCTCCAAACCGCTCCGAACTAGCAAGATGGTGACGGACAGAATCTGAACTGGAGGATTCATAATGTTCACAAACCAACGATGACATCACTGATGGTTGATGACATCACTTATGATGACATCACTGATGGTTGATGGTTGATCATGACGCATATTTAATTTGCAGCTGAAACAATACTGTTCCTGGTGGGCTTTTAATTTGGTAGTTTGCAGGAAGTGTTCTGCTGACAGTGAAAGCAGTATTTCAGTGCAGGACCTCCTGTAGCAGGTGATGCATGTCACTCAAGAACGCTGCAGAGTTGATGAATGAACTGTAGCTGCTGACAATGAAGGAGGAGCTCTTTGTTTCTGGACTGATTAAACATGTTCCAGTGTTCATGGACTGATCTGGTTCTGTCTGCTTCTCCAGAACCTCCTCCGTCCAGTGGAACCTGCAGGACTATGAGGGATCGACCCTCCTCCCAGTCTGAGAAGGTAAAACATCTGTGACTGTGCATCCTGCGTCTCCTCCACGATGAGGACTCTCTGTCTGGGTGTTGTGTGGCTCTGTCTCGGCCTGTCCCTGGACGCCGTGTCTCTGAGTGGACGGAGGACGGACGCAGCAGACGGATGGGGACGAGCAGCAGGGATCAGCGGGGAGAAGCTGAGGAGAGTGAGGCGAGGCTGGATGTGGAACCAGTTCTTCCTGCAGGAGGAGTACACCGGCAGCGACTACCAGTACATCGGGAAGGTAAGACCCATCTGCCCTCCTCTGTGTGTCTTCAGTCCGTCGTCTTAAATAAAACACACCGATTAGTGGGAAACACTCATCAGACACGTCTGTCCTCTCCTAAATGTGTGCTTTATTTATATGAATTTATGCTGAAGTTAATCAGTCTTTACTTATTGTGTGTCTGCACAGTGAATGACTGCTGATCAGTGTGTTCAGAAACCATGAACCAGTTCAGATCAGTTTCATCTGAAAATGTACAAAAACAAGGAGCTGCTCTCTTTTAGGTCTCCGTTTCCAACCAGAGAAAAACAATGCACTGAATATTTGAAGTGAGATGATGTAACCTTTGAACACAATCTCTGTGGTGCACATGAAGAGTTAGAGTCATAAGAAATGTAAAAGACTTGTTCAGTTCAGTGAAGTCGGGCTGGATGCCCTGCAGTGTCTGAGTGTGATGTGAGGGAACCTGGAGGAGATGCTGTTGCTGAGGAACCGACACCACTAAGATTTATCCTCTAGATCCTCTCTGCATCCTGCACCTTTAACATCCGCAGCATCCTGCACACATCACCTGGAGGAAACAGGAAGGAAGGAAGGAGGGAGAGAAGGAAGGAAGGAAGGAAATGGAAAAGGAAGGAAGGAGGTAGAAAACGAAAGAAGGAAGGAAGGAAGGAAGGTAGGAAGGAAGGAAGGATGTAGAAAAGGAGGAAGGGAAGGAGGGAACGAAGGAGGTACAAAAGGAAGGAAAGAAGGTAGAAAAAGAAGGAAGGAAGGATGTAGCGAAGGAAGAAAGAAATAACAACTAATGTATGATCACATGAAGTTTCCAGTCATTTGAGTGTGTTGGTGTTGGAGGAGGCTGAGCTCACAGGAAGCTGACATGGAAGAACATACTTCAGAGAACTGGGTTTCTCCACTCGCTCAGCACAACAAATAATGGAAGCTGTAAAAGTGTTTCAGTGAGATATTTTTGTCCTCCAAACTGTGAACGCTTCTGTTGGCACATTCAGGACAGACAGCAGAGAGGCTGACAGCAAAGACAAAGACCGAGAACACATCAGGAGGGAGGAAATGCTTCTCTCTTCTCTACAAACATAAGGAGGAGGTGGAGGAGGTGCTAGAACACCACAATATATCATATTATCATGTCAGAACATCATATCATCATACCAGAAACTCATTATATCATCATATCATACCAGAAACTCATTATATCATCATATCATACCAGAAACTCATTATATCATCATATCATCATACCAGAAACTCATTATATCATCATATCATACCAGAAACTCATTATATCATCATATCATCATACCAGAAACTCATTATATCATCATATCATCATACCAGAACATCCTTATATCATCATATCATCATATTATCATATCATCATACCAGAAACTCATTATATCATCATATTATCCTATCATCATACCAGAACATCCTTATATCATCATATCATCATATTATCATATCATCATACCAGAAACTCATATCATCATATTATCCTATCATCATACCAGAACATCCTTATATCATCATATTATCATATCATCATACCAGAACATCATTATATCATCATATTATCATATCATTATACCATCATACCAGAACATCATTATATCATCATATTATCATATCACCATACCATCATACCAGAACATCATTATATCATCATATTATCATATCATCATATTATCATATTATCATACCATCATACCAGAACATCCTTATATCATCATATTATCATACCATCATACCAGAACATCATTATATCATCATATTATCATATCACCATACCATCATACCAGAACATCATTGTATCATCATATTATCATACCATCATACCATCATACCAGAACATCATTATATCATCATATTATCATACCATCATACCAGAACATCATTATATCATCATATTATCATATCACCATACCATCATACCAGAACATCATTATATCATCATATTATCATATCATCATATTATCACATTATCATACCATCATACCAGAACATCCTTATATCATCATATTATCATATCATATCACCATACCATCATACCAGAACATCATTATATCATCATATTATCATATCATATCACCATACCATCATACCAGAACATCATTATATCATCATATTATCATATCATCATATTATCATATTACCATACCATCATACCAGAACATCATTATATCATCATATTATCATATCACCATACCATCATACCAGAACATCATTATATCATCATATTATCATACCATCATACCAGAACATCATTATATCATCATACCAGAACATCATTATATCATCATATTATCATATCATCATATTATCATACCATCATACCAGAACATCCTTATATCATCATATTATCATACCATCATACCAGAACATCATTATATCATCATATTATCATATCATCATACCATCATACCAGAACATCATTATATCATCATATCATATCACCATACCATCATACCAGAACATCATTATATCATCATACCAGAACATCATTATATCATCATATTATCATATCACCATACCATCATACCAGAACATCATTATATCATCATATTATCATATCATCATATTATCATACCATCATACCAGAACATCCTTATATCATCATATTATCATACCATCATACCAGAACATCATTATATCATCATATTATCATATCATCATACCAGAACATCATGTTATCATATCATCATACCAGAACATCATTATATCATCATACCAGAACATCATTATATCATCATATTATCATATCACCATACCATCATACCAGAACATCATTATATCATCATATTATCATACCATCATACCAGAACATCATTATATCATCATGTTATCATATCATCATATCATCATACCAGAACATCATTATATTATCATATCACCATACCATCATACCAGAACATCATTATATCATCATATTATCATATCATATCATCATATCATCATACCAGAACATCATTATGCCATCATATTATCATATCACCATACCAGAACATCATTATATCATCATACCAGAACATCATTATATCATCATACCAGAACATCATTATATCATCATATCATCATATTATCATATCGTCATACCATCATACCAGAACATCATCATATCATCATATCATCATACCAGAACATCATTATATCATCATATTATCATATCATCATACCAGAACATCATTATATCATCATATTATCATATCATCATACCAGAACATCATTATATCATCATATCATATTATAATATCATCATTCCAGAATATCATTATACCATCATATTATCATATCATACCAGAACATCATTATATCATCATATCATCATATTATCATACCAGAACATCATATTGTCAAAACAGAACATCATTACATCATCATATTATCACATCATCATATCCAAATATTATCATATCAGAACAAAGCTGTTCATAACTGGAGCTTGTTCCACACTGATCCTCTCACTGGGAGAGGAGTTAATGTGTGTACATTAAGTCAACCCTGTATATATATATATATATATATATATATATATATAGCTATATGGATATATCTAAATCGATATATACAGTGATGTGAAAAAGTGTTTGCCCCTTCCTGATTTCTTATTTTTTTGCATGTCTGTCACTTAAATGTTTCAGATCATCAAACAAATTTAAATATTAGTCAAAGATAACACAAGTAAACACAAAATGCAGTTTTTAAATGAAGGTTTTTATTATTAAGGGAGAAAAACAATCCAAACCCACATGGCCCTGTGTGAAAAAGTGTTTGCCTCCTCCTGTTAAAACATAACTTAACTGTAGTTTATCACCTGAGTTCAATTTCTCGAGCCACACCCAGGCCTGATTACTGACACACCTGTTCTCAATCAAGAAATCACTTCAATAGGACCTGCCTGACAAAGTGAAGTAGACCAGAAGATCCTCAAAAGATAGACATCATGCCGAGATCCAAAGAAATTCAGGAACAAATGAGAAAGAAAATAATTGAGATCTATCAGTCTGGAAAAGGTTCTAAAGCCATTTCTAAAGCTTTGGGACTCCAGAGAACCACAGTGAGAACCATTATCCACAAATGGAGAAAACATGGAACAGTGGTGAACCTTCCCAGGAGCGGCCGGCCGACCAAAATTACCCCGAGAGAGCAGAGACGACTCATCCGAGAGGTCACAAAAGACCCCACGACAACATCCAAAGAACTGCAGGCCTCACTTGCCTCAGTTCAGGTCAGTGTTCATGACTCCACCAGAAGAAAGAGACTCGGCAGAAATGGCTGCATGGCAGAGTTCCAAGACCAAAACCACCGCTGAGCAAAAAGAACATTAAGGCTCGTCTAATTTTTGCCAGAAAACATCTTGATGATCCCCGAGACTTTTGGGAAAATACTCTGTGGACTGACGAGACCAAAGTTGAACTTTTTGGAAGGTGTGTGTCCCGTTACATCTGGAGTAAAAGTCAGACGTGTCAGAGAACAGAGAACGTGTGTGTGTGTCTGTGTATTGTGTTTGTGTGTATTGTGTTTGTGTGTATTGTGTGTGTGTGTGTGTGTGTGTGTGTGTGTGTGTGTGTTTGTGTGTATTGTGTGTGTGTGTGTGTGTGTGTGTGTGTGTGTGTGTGTGTGTGTGTGTGTGTGTGTGTGTGTGTGTGATTCTCCTCTAACTGCTGCTGTGTTTAATATGGACGAGACTTAGTTATTGAGCCTTGGCCCGGTGCTGCGTGCTGATTGGTGGAGCTCTGCTGTGTGATGGGGAGCAAGATGCCAGGAGGTATTGTGCTGCTCGGTATGAAGCTGCTACCTGACAGCACAGAAACAAAATAAGCTTTGAAAAAAACAAGAGTTTGGTGTGATTGAAGTAAACAGAGCGAGGCGGCATCACCTCACTCTTCCTCCCTGCTGGGTGTCGGCTGCTCTGCAGGGGGTCTGCTGGCAGCCTCAGATACTGTGGAGGGACAGCCGTGTGCTTCACACACAGATTAACAGGGATGTGTTTAGAGGTATGTCATGGTTACACAAACATCCAGACAGGTTTGTACTGCGCAGGCATCTTCCATTACAGGATATTTATTAATATCCATCTGCAGTGGAGTATCTTTAAGATGCTGTCTGCTCCTCATCATCATCCGTCCACGAAGAAAATCTGACAACGAATGACAAACAGAACCAGCTCATCGTCCTGTGGACCAGACCCAAGTCCGGGAGACAAACGCAGTATTCAGAAAGGAAACTGAAGCTCTGCCCACATCTGTAAGCCTGTCAGTGCATCAACGATGTTCAAGTTATGTTCTGGAAAACAAGTACTACTTCTGAAAGACAAATACAGCATCTGGAACCCAAATACAACATAATCTTGAACAGAAGTGATACAACTGGAACACAAGTACAACATCTGGAAAACAAAAACAACATATGGAAGACAAGTACAACATATGGAACACAAGTAAAACATCTGGAACACAGAAACAACATCTGGAACACAAGTAGAACATATGGAACAAAAGTAGAACATCTGGAACCCAAATACAGTATCTGGAACACAAGTACAAGATCATCTGGAACACAAATACAACATCTGGAACACAAGTTCAACATCTGGAACACAAGAACAACATCTGGAACATAAGTACAACATCTGGAACACAACATCAACACTTTTTCCCGCAGAGCTTGGCGGCACCCTGTCCATCTTCTTCTGTTGTTTAATAGCGACTGACAGACAGCTTTCAGTGGCTTTACCGCCACCTTCTGACAGAGTAACGCATTACAACCAGATGCCAGAAAAAATGGAGTCAAGAAGAATTTGCTGCGATAACATCCAGTTGAGATCATGAGGAGGATCTCATGTTGTAGACTCTGGGTGTTAAACAGTGTGCTGCTATCTGAAGCAACACGTCGCACTGAGTCTTTGTCCTTCTTCTCTGCTGGTGGTTTGGTGTTTGGTCCTGAACGTTTTCAGCAGGGAGGGACTGTGAAGGACTCTGAGAGACAGCAGCATGGTGGAGACATGGTGGCAGAGACACACAACTGGGACAAATCAGGACTCCATAAAGCATCCTCTGCTCTGAAAATGTGCTGCGGTGAAATGTCCGCAGGCTTCGTCAGCTTGTGTTAGGTGAAAGCACGGAGGTGTTGGAGACTGACAGATCAAATCAGACCGAACACTGCTGGAGAGGAAAGGCAGCGAGGATCAAAAGGAGGAGAGGGAGGAAAATCCACTGAAAGAAGTGAAGAGACTGAGAAGGAAACGTTGCTCTGTGATGTGAAGAGTGCACACAGAGCAGGTGGTGTTGAAGGAAAGAGGAAGACAGGTAGAACAAAAGAACAAAAGCACAGGAATAAGGGAGCAGAAATGAGCTGTGAGGAGCACGAAGTGAAGAGTAGGAACACGGAGAGGGAGGAGATTTGAACCGACTTTCATCCACAGCAGCACTCAGAGTATCAGAGACCGTTCGGTAAATCGTGAAGATGTTCCATTCGTTTCATAATGAATAAAAGAGGCCTGAATAGTTCTGAGAGTAGAGCGTTAAAAACTGTAACAGAGCAGAACAGATTGTTAAACATGGCAACAGAATCAGATAGGAATCAGTCACTCCTTTATCTTTGTGCTTTTCTGCTGCAGTGTCAGCATATAGTAAATCATAATGTGGTGAATCTCTCAAGAGGGAAGCTGTGTGGGTCAAATATCCATAAAGAAGTTCTGTTAGTTTAAAACCTGACAGATCAAATCACTTTATCACTGACTGTTTCACACTTCATGCAGTGTCTCCCACAATATTCTGGTGTTGTGATGTTAGCAGACCTAAATTCACTGTGTGTGTGTGTTTCCAGCTGTTTCATCCAGCTGGGCACCGACCTCGGGTTCTTTTTTTATTGGACCATCCTTCAACCAATCAGCAATGACCACCAGACTCTGTGAATTTAAATTTCTGTCCGTCACCATCTTTGCTAGTTCGGAGCGAAGTGACCATATTTGGACGAGCTGGGGGAGGAGCCAGAGGTGGATCTGACCGATCTGATTGGAAACCTGACTGTACTACGTCCCGCCCACCGATAGCTGTAACCTGACTGCACCACAGGCCTGTCAATCAAACAGACACGCCCCCAAAAACAGGTCTTCTTGAATCTTCTTTTCTAATGAATGAGGGATTATTTTCAGATGGACCTCCAGAAAACTAATAAGAAGGAGTGACTTTAGCTAACAACACCGAGATAACTGATGGACACATTTTATTCACTTTGGATTTGATGAGAGAAGTTGAATGGGAGTCTATGGAGCCGGAGGCTTTTTGGAGCCGACCTCTAGTGGCACTCGCTGGTATTGCAGCTGAAGACACTTCTGGATCGGAACCATTTTACAGACCTGAAGCTACGAACACTTTTATAAACAGTCTGCGGACACTATGCATCTGCTGTTTGAGTGTTGTTGGAACTACTTAGCCACTGGTCTCTGATTGGTCCACCCTACATAGTGACTGACCTAGCGCTGATGCTAACAGAGTTTCTAGACTATCAGACTGAAGCTGTGAGTGATAAATGGTCGCAGCCAGGCTAGAGATATCCAACAGGTCAGAAAACCTGGAAGGGTGTTAAGAGTTTCAAAGTGGAGGGAAAAGGCTGCAACATGAGGCAAAACTGGACGATGCGAAAAGACAGTCATCATCATCATCATCATCATCAGTGCAGAACAGAGCTGTGTGGCCTCACTGACACACTGCTTCCTGTTCATACACCAGAACTCAGCTGATGAAGTGTGACCCCTCCCACCACTGTGTGTGTTTGTGTTTGTGTGTGTGTGTGTGTGTGTGTGTGTGTGTGTGTGTGTGTGTGTGTGTGTGTGTGTTTGTGTGTTTGTGTATTATCAGCAGAGAGCCAGGAAGACCCTGAGGAAACAAAAAGCTTGTTGGTGTCTTTGAAACCTGGTGCGAGTGAGGAAGAGTGTAATTATCCCCTCAGTCTCATCAGAGCAGCAGTCTGTTTCCAGTGGTTCCTCTTCCTCCAATCAGAGGTAATATTAAAGAAGTAGCAGCATTGTAAATTAATATAAAAATGCGAATACCAATTGACAACATTTAGCTCAACAAGCATTGATGGTTACTAAGGTAACCATTGGTGATACCACCACCAGCTGGAGGATGATGCTACCAGATCTTTACGTGGAGGATGTCCTGAAAACGGGCTGCAGTGCATCGGGTACTTTGTCTTGTTGTTATTAGTGTTGTGGCTGTCAGTACCTCCTGTAGCAGATAAGAGTGCAGCTGGACCTGGAGCAGCTCCATCCACCTCGACCCTCGCTTCTCTGTCACTCACATTTTCTACTGCTCTCTCTTCCGGTTTGTTTTCCATCTTTTGGGCTCTCGGGCGCTGAAATCAATGTGAACCCAATCAAAGGAACACTGATGCAGTATACCAAGGCCAGAACTAGTACCGATCAATGCACAGAGAGGTGAGGGGGAGCAGAACCTGCTGAGTGTTCGGTCCGATCACACACTGAGAGCAGGCGGGAGCTGAGTTCAGCTACATTTATTTTCATTCATTGTAAGAACATCGGTGGCTTCGGTATATCTCTGACCTTTCTGCCTCAGAGGAGCAGAACTTCTGTTGGACACAGATATTAGGTTCAAAAGAAAATCCTGTCTTTGACGACCCAGCAGAACTTTGATGGGCTGGATGGGCAGATTGTGACATTTTGTAGTAGAAGAAGAAGAAGCTGAGTCAGCACTCTTGTTTCCCATCAAGGCTGGTTTGTGTGAGTAGGGCGGAGAGCTCTGACGCTGGTTCTGGTTCTGATGAGAGTCTTTGCTGTTGGGGCAGAGCCTGTTCCTGTTTTTAAAAACCAGCTGCTGGTTTCTGAACATGTTAAGTCCTCGTATGAAGGAAACATGACGGCAGTGAAAAATGAACCAGAGCTGCTTGTTAAACTGCTGTCAGTCAGAACCAGAACCCCTCGGTCCTCTGACGGGTCGGGTCTCTTACTGCCCCAGAGGAGAGACACGTTGTTGTGATGATCACGCTCAGTGAGAATGAGGTGAAAGAAGAAGAAGATTTATGTAGCGACATCCGTATTTGAAGCATCGTCTGTTGTCATGGCTACAACTTTGTGTTCCACCAGAACCAGATTTATTGGAAGAATTCCTGTACAGTATCTGAAATGAAGATGAGCCGATCTGAACAGCTGATGGTGATGCTGGTTGAGCTGTTTTCACGGATCTTCTTGAGATGAAGTGCAGCAAACATCAGCACATAGAGGAAGCTGTGTTTTCACAGGGGAACTGTAGTAATACACTAATACTAATACTTACACTAATACTAATACTAATACTTACACTAATACTAATACTTACACTAATACTAATACTAATACTTACACTAATACTAATACTTATACTAATACTTACACTGATACTAACACTAATACTAATACTAACACTAATACTTACACTAAAACTAACACTAATACTTACACTAATACTAACACTAATGCTAATAATTACACTAATACTAACACTAATACTTACACTAATACTAACGCTAACACCGATACTTACACTAATACTAACACTAACACTAATACTTACACTAATACTAACACTAATGCTAATACTAACACTAATACTTACACTAATACTAACACTAACACTAATACTAATACTTACACTAATACTAACACTAATGCTAATACTAACACTAATACTTACACTAATACTAACACTAACACTAATACTAATACTTACACTAATACTAACACTAATGCTAATACTAACACTAATACTTACACTAATACTAACACTAACACTAATACTTACACGAATACTCATGTGAGATATAATCAGGCCCTTCCAGTGGAGAGCACACAGTACGAGAGCATCAAACACAGCAGGCAGGACACTTTATTGAACCTCACAGAAATCCATCCACAGCCAGTTCACACCTTCCACAGGTATATGGAGGAGAAGGGTTCTCACACACACACACACACTGCTAATCAAAGGTTGACCTAAACACCTGGCCTGAAGGAGTGAAGCTGGGATGGAGGGATGAAAGGTGGAGAGACAGACAGTCAGGTTTGAAAGCAGCAGCAGCCCAACTCCCTGCCGATCCGATGGATGTTTACTCCTTCAGGCGCAACACAAACTTTGTGCTGCTCGCTCTTCATCTCTGCCTTCACAAGATCCTTGTGTTTTTTTTTTTTTTTATCTCGGTCTGAGGATGACTCTTGCTCTTCGTCTCCGTGTTTCTCTGCTCTTCGTCTCCCCTGTCTTTTATAAACCTGTGCACCTGTCCATCTCCTCCCTCCATCCAGGGAGGGACTTTTTATAGAGAGGAGGAGGAGGAGGGAGTTTAAATATAAAAACACTGAAGTGAAGCTGAAAACAACAACAAACCTGTATAAGTAAGAGGGAACCTTGACGATCCAGAGACAACGAGGGGTATGCTGGGAGTTTTCTCATAATCAATATGAAAAAACAACAACCAAGAGTCAAATTTTTGTATTGAACAAGGGAAAAACAATGTAACCACAGATTGTTTATAAAAGTGTTTGTAGCTTCAGGTCTGTAAAACGGTTCCGATCCAGAAGTGCCTTCAGCTGCAATACCAGCGAGTGCCACTAGAGGTCGGCTCCAAAAAGCCTCCGGCTCCATAGACTCCCATTCAACTTCTCTCATCAAATCCAAAGTGAATAAAATGTGTCCATCAGTTATCTCGGTGTTGTTAGCTAAAGTCACTCCTTCTTATTAGTTTTCTGGAGGTCCATCTGAAAATAATCCCTCATTCATTAGAAAAGAAGATTCAAGAAGACCTGTTTTTGGGGGCGTGTCTGTTTGATTGACAGGCCTGTGGTGCAGTCAGGTTACAGCTATCGGTGGGCGGGACGTAGTATCCTCAGGTTTCCAATCAGATCGGTCAGATCCGCCGCTGGCTCCTCCCCCAGCTCGTCCAAATATGGTCACTTCCTGCTCCAAACCGCTCCGAACTATCAAAGATGGTGACGGACAGAATCTGAACTGGAGGATTCATAACGTTCACAAACCAACGGGTGCTGTAGTGACTGTTTGTGGCCTTCAGACCTTCACAACAGGACTGTGACAAGAGGGACAGATCATGGGATGAAAGGTTTTGAGGTCATAAAGGTTATTATAAAGTTTAACACACCTGTTTAACACATTGGTGACATTTTCTCATAAAACTGCGACTCCATTCCCAAAATCTCAGACTTTGTGGTCCGAAAACACGCAAACATAAAGTAGACTACACTCTGGTAGAAAACATGGTGGTGTGTGAAATATTCACAGTGAATGTTACTGGATGTGTTTGAATGATCTGTCGTTCTGTGACTTCATATTTCCTGTACATGTCAGATATATAAAACATGAACAGATGATGAACCCGGCTCTGTGCTGTGTGTCTCCGTCTGCAGCTCCAGTCAGACCAGGACCACGGTAACGGCCAGGTCAAGTACGTTCTCTCGGGGGAGGGGGCCGGCAGCGTCTTCGTCATCGACGAAAACAACGGCGACCTGCACGCCACCCGCCGCCTGGACCGCGAAGAAAAGTCCTTCTACATCCTCAAAGCCACGGTGGTGAACAAACGGACAGGTCAGAAACTGGAGCCGGAGACCGAGTTCACCGTCAAACTGCACGACATCAACGACAACGAGCCTCAGTTCAGCAAAGAGGTTTACACGGGCAGCGTGGCGGAGAGGTCCGACATCGGTGAGGACGCTGCTGTCGCTGTTGTTCTCTCGCTGCGTGCTCCGGGATGTTCCTCAGTAACACTCGTCCATCTTTCAGGTACGTCGGTCATGCAGGTGACAGCCACAGATGCCGATGACAGCATGTACGGGAGCAGCGCCAAGCTGGTGTACAGCATCAGTCAGGGACACCCCTACTTCTCCGTGGACCCCAACACAGGTGTGTGATGGTCCTGCAGTGTTTAGTTCTGTTCGAGGTCTGAATTCTTTCATAGCTAGGATCCGATGATCAGGACTTCTGTTGTCTTGTCAGATGCAACCCAAACTACAGAAAGCACCTGCAGCTTCTGTTTCCTCTCTGAAACGTGTGAATGAACCCACGAAGACGGTCAGAGTCCCGTCTGAACTCAAAGTGTGGCCTGAAGTGTTACAAACTTCCATCTGAGCTGAGAAATACAGGAAATATAGAAACTCCAGATCTCAGCAGGAACACAGCAGAGCGACTGGATCGAACTTACAGATGTCTGCCTTCATCCTCTGCATCTCTCCTCCAGGTTCACCTCCTTCAGGTCTGATCACATCGACAACAGGATGCTCTTCTTCTTGCCACCAACACGTCTGATTGAGAGCCAGAGTTAATAAACACACAGTATTACACCCTTCACCTTTCATATTTATGCAGCTACTACTCTGAATTAGAATATGGTAATATATTCTAACTTTAGATCTACTTCTTTCAAAGTAAAACCCAGTCAGGGCTGTGGGCACGTTGCTGCTGGCTGACCACCAGCAGTGAACCGTCTTCTCTGATAAACAAAGTGGAATATAAAGATATAAACGTGTGTCAGCGGAAGGAATCATTTAACTGGAATTCAATTAATACTAAGCAGTTTAACACTAGCTACGATGCTAACGATGCTAGCAGATGTTTGTCAGAGCGAACAAACTTATTGGTGTTTTTTTCCCCTGCTCCAACAGTGGACAAATGTGATTGGCTCCACCCACAAAGGTCAGCGCAGCTGGGGTCAAAGTTCAACACATTAGGACGTTGTGGTCGCATGTACACAGTTACCCTCAGACTGACCTGGTCTTCCAGATTAACTGGTTTTTTTTTTCATCCTTACCTGATGATTAGAAATCCCACTTAAGACATGTCGGATTTCATCTGCAGAACAAGCGACATGCTGCGCATTGATTGGTCGGTTTGTTTGACCTGTTTTAGAGGAGAAAGTCTTTTATAGTCTGAATACATTATATTGGAAAGAGACAGTCCTGTTGTTCTGTGAATTGAAGGAAGTTCATGGTGAATTTAAACAGAAGCCCGTGTTGTTTTTGCCCAGGCGTGATCCGGACGGCCCTGGGTCCTGGTGACATGGACCGTGAGCAGAGGGAGCACTACCAGGTGGTGATCGAAGCCAAAGACATGGCGGGACAGAGAGGAGGGCTGACCGGGACCACCGTGGTGAACATCTCCCTCACTGACGTCAACGACAACCCGCCGCGCTTCACTCAGAGTGAGACACCAACACACACTGCACACCAACACACACTGAAACACACAGTGCACACCAACACACACTGCACACCAACACACTGCACACCAACACACACTGCACACCAACACACACTGAAACACACAGTGCACACCAACACACACTGCACACCAACACACTGCACACCAACACACACTGCACACCAACACACACTGAAACACACAGTGCACACCAACACACACTGCACACCAACACAGTGCACACCAACACACACTGCACACCAACACACACTGCACACCATCACACACTACAGACCAACACACACTGCACACACTGCACACCAACACACACTGCACACCAACACACTGCACACCAACACACACTGCACACACTGCACACCAACACACACTGCATACCAACACACACTACAGACCAACACACACTGCACTCCAACAAACACTGCACACCAACACACACTGCACACCAACACACACTGAAACACACACTGCAGACCAACACACACTGCACACCAACACACACTGAAACACACACTGCAGACCAACACACACTGCACACCAACACACACTGAAACACACACTGCACACCAACACATACTGCACACCAACACACACTGCACACCAACACACTACAGACCAACACGCACTACAGATCAACAAACACTGCAACACACATTGCAGACCAACACACACTGCAACACACACTGCAGACCAACACACACTGCACACCAACACACTACAGACCAACACTCACTGAAACACACACTACAGACCAACAAACACTGCAACACACATTGCAGACCAACACACACTGCAACACACACTGCAACACACACTGCAGACCAACACACACTGCACACCAACACACTACAGACCAACACTCACTGAAACACACACTACAGACCAACAAACACTGCAACACACATTGCAGACCAACACACACTGCAGCACACACTGCAACACACACTGCAGACCAACACACACTGCAGACCAACACACACCGCACACCAACACACACTGCACACCAACACACACTGCACACCAACACACTGCACACCAACACACACTGCATACCAACACACACTACAGACCAACACACATTGCACTCCAACAAACACTGCACACCAACACACACTGCACACCAACACACACTGAAACACACACTGCAGACCAACACACACTGCACACCAACACACACTGAAACACACACTGCACACCAACACATACTGCAGACCAACACACACTGCAGACCAACAAACACTGCACACCAACACACTGCAGACCAACACACACTGCACACCAACACACTACAGACCAACACTCACTGAAACACACACTACAGACCAACAAACACTGCAACACACGTTGCAGACCAACACACACTGCAACACACACTGCAACACACACTGCAGACCAACACACACTGCAGACCAACACATACCGCACACCAACACACACTGCACACCAACACACACTGCACACCAACACACTACAGACCAACACGCACTACAGACCAACAAACACTGCAACACACATTGCAGACCAACACACACTGCAACACACACTGCAGACCAACACACACTGCACACCAACACACACTGCACACCAACACACACTGCAGACCAACATACACTGCAGACCAACACACACTGCACACCAACACACTACAGACCAACACACACTACAGACCAACAAACACTGCACACCAACACACTGCACACCAACACACACTGCAGACCAACATACACTGCAGACCAACACACACTGCACCCCAACACACTACAGACCAACACGCAATACAGACCAACAAACACTGCAACACACACTGCAACACACACTGCAGACCAACACACACTGCACACCAACACACTACAGACCAACACTCACTGAAACACACACTACAGACCAACAAACACTGCAACACACATTGCAGACCAACACACACTGCAACACACACTGCAGACCAACACACACTGCACACCAACACACACTGAAACACACACTGCACACCAACACACACTGCACACCAACACACTGCACACCAACACACACTGCACACCAACACACACTGCACACCAACACACTGCACACCAACACACACACTGCACACCAACACACACTGCAACACACACTGCAGACCAACACACACTGCACTCCAACAAACACTGCACACCAACACACTACAGACCAACACGCACTACAGATCAACAAACACTGCAACACACATTGCAGACCAACACACACTGCAACACACACTGCAGACCAACACACACTGAAACACACACCGCACACCAACACACACTACAGACCAACACATACTGCACACCAACATACACTGCAGACCAACATACACTGCAGACCAACACACACTGCACACCAATACACTACAGACCAACACACACTACAGACCAACAAACACTGCAACACACATTGCAGACCAACACACACTGCAACACACACTGCAGACCAACACACACTGCACACCAACACACTACAGACCAAGACTCACTGAAACACACACTACAGACCAACAAACACTGCACACCAACACACTACAGACCAACACTCACTGAAACACACACTACAGACCAACAAACACTGCAACACACATTGCAGACCAACACACACTGAAACACACACTACAGACCAACAAACACTGCAACACACATTGCAGACCAACACACACTGCAACACACACTGCAGACCAACACACACTGCACACCAACACACACTGAAACACACACTGCACACCAACACACACTGCACACCAACACACTGCACACCAACACACACTGCACACCAACACACACTGCACACCATCACACATTGCAGACCAACACACACTGCACACACTGCACACCAACACACACTGCACACCAACACACTGCACACCAACACACACTGCACACCAACACACACTGCACACCAACACACACTGCAACACACACTGCAGACCAACACACACTGCACTCCAACAAACACTGCACACCAACACACTACAGACCAACACGCACTACAGATCAACAAACACTGCAACACACACTGCACACCAACACACTACAGACCAACACACTACAGACCAACAAACACTGCAACACACATTGCAGACCAACACACACTGCAACACACACTGCAGACCAACACACACTGCACACCAACACACTACAGACCAAGACTCACTGAAACACACACTACAGACCAACAAACACTGCACACCAACACACACTGCATACCAACACACACTGCAACACACACTGCAGACCAACACACACTGCACACCAACACACATTACAACACAGACTGAAATACACACTGCAGACCAACACTCACTGCACACCAACACGCACTGTAACACCCATTGCAACACACACTGCAAAACACCTTGCGACAGACACTGCAGACCAACACACGTTGCAACACATACTGCAGACCAACACACTCTACAACACGCACTACAACACATATCGCAACACACTGCACACCAACACATAATGCAGACCAACACACACTGCACACTGAACACACACTGCAGACCAACACACACTGAGCACCCACTGCAGACCAACACACATTGCAACACATACTGCAGACCAACACACTCCACAACACGCACTACAACACATACTGCAACACACACTGCAGACCAACACTGACTGCAGACCAACACACTGCACATCAACACACACTGCACACCAACACACACTACAACACACACTGCAACACACACCGCAGACCAACACACAGCTGATCTGAGTCGGGATGCTGAAGTTTGGGAAACAGTTTGATGGGTAATGGCCCACAAACATCCCATCATCTTTACAGCTGTTGATAGACCGAGTAACGTTGTTCAGTTGGATGGAGGGAGGCATGTCACCTTGATGTAGATCCGCAGGGTCACCACAAAGGTCACAGATGTCACGGTGGGGGGCAGCAGTGGCAGCTCAAGAGCGTTCAGAGTTAATGATGGTTCAACTTGCACTGTGTCTCCATGGCAACCACAGTAACTACACTGAGGAAAACAACTGTTTTCACTGGTGTCTTCATGATACATCTCGTCAACAACAGTAAAAAAAAACATCATGTCAAAGAAGAGAAGTGATTATAGAGAGTCTTCCTCTTTGTACACCATGTTGTGGTTTAGAACGTGTGCCGACCGTTCTCTGTTTTAACATCACATCTAGCGACTGGACTTGGTGGGTGGTGACATGTTGATGTTGAGTACAAAGTGTTGGAGGTCAACTGGGCTAACTATTAACCATGACAAGGTTAAAGGCTGAGGGTTAGTTAGGGTTGGTTAGTTTGAAAGGCTGAGGGTTATTTAGTTTGAAAGGCTGAGGGTTAGTTAGTCAGGGTTAGTTAGTATGAAAGGCTGAGGGTTGGTTAGTGTTGGTTAGTTTGAAAGGCTTTTTCAAACTAACTGCAACACACGCTGCAGACCAACCCTAGTTAGTTTGAAAGGCTTGAGGGTTAGTTAGGGTTGGTTAGTTTGAAAGACTGAGGGTTAGTTAGGGTTGGTTAGTTTTAAAGGGTTAGTTAGGGTTAGTTAGTTTGAAAGGCTGAGGGTTAGTTAGTTTGAAAAGAAACCAAGATTTCCAAGAAGCAGAGTTTGTGTGTTCTGCAGCTTCCTGCTGAGCCGGCTGGAATGATGGACCCCAACATGCCAATCACAGAACAAACTCATCACTACAGCGTTCAGCATGAACTGCTGCTGTTGACTTCTTGTCCTCAGTCTTATTCCTCCCAGTCCTGCTGTGGATCAGTAAATGATTGTACCCAGCTGACATGCCAGAGGCCAAAAATAGCTGCACTCCAGACGTAGCAGCACACTTAATGAAGTGTCTAACTGAGTGTGTTACTCATGGTGTCCATCACAGCAGCAGCGCTCACTCCCAGCACGTCCATCGTCTGCCAGCCGGCCTGCCTGCAACACAACTCAAACACTTTGTTTTTGGAAAATTATTCCACCGGCTGTGTTGGACCTTCCAGGGGAATTATCCAACTAACATGAATTCTTCCCGAAAGCCTTCTTAATTAATTAAATTTAATGAATCCTTAATGTCTTGAAGAGTTACTGTAAACATGTGAGCTTTGTACCAAGAAGCACAAACTCTCTCCAGACCGCCGTGGATTAAACAACTGCAGCGTCTCTCTGTGATACCATCATCTGTCCTCAGCTTCAGGCTGCAACCAGCGGGTATTTATTGTTTCAGCTGCATTTCACTGTTCAAAATAATCTGCATCATGTCGTCTCTGAAATGTCAGGATATAGAAATAGAAATGAGTTGTTCCATCTAACCAACAGTCCATATTCAGCTCAGAGAAAAGTAGAAAATCTTCACATTAATGAGGATGGAAGGAGCAAAAGGAAGTTCTCTCTAAACGTCTAACCAGACGTTACCTCAGATGGGACTTTGTAAAGTTCTGTAACTTTTTGTGACTGTTTAAAAAACTGTTCAGTGACATCTAGTGGTGAGGGTGCACATTACAGGTTATCAACTGAGACACGAAACCTGCAAAAACTGTGAAAGTCCCCTTGTCGAGTAGTGTTTGGTTTGTCCCTTCTGGGCTTCTGTAGAAACATGGTGGCTCAGGAGAAGAGACCTGCTCCCTTTGCACAACTCCATTTGTTGAAACTCAGAAATGTTATTATTTTATCAAAACTACATGCTGATTTTGAATTTTATGTCAGCGACACGTCTCTATAAAGTTGGGACAGGGTCATGTTTACCACTGTGCTGCATCACCGTTTTAACAACACTCTGTAAGCGTTTGGAAACTGAGGAGACCCGTTTCTGGAGTTTTGAAAGTGAAATGTGGTCCCAACTTGTTTTTGGAAACAGGGTTGTAGATGGAGGGGTCATTTTAATTGTAATGACAACACAACGGCATGATTATGAATATTATATTCAATTTCTGCCACTTAATGATGCAAAAAATAACGTCGGGGGATTCACAACCCGTGAAGCCGGCGTGGCCCCTGAAGGGAACCCTCTCAAAGGGGAACGCCAGCAGCTCGTGTTATGTTCCCAGGCAGTTTGAGAACATCAAAAAGAAAAGTCCAAGTCAGAGCAGCAGAGACGACTTACCTCCTATTTTAATACCTACTGGAGGTCGAGCTACAAAAACACTGGCTTCTACATTTCCCATAATGCAGCTTGATAGCATCATTCATTACTCTGTTCAGTAAATGCCCCTAGTTTATACTGCAGGGTCGGAGCTGAGATCACCCCGATGATATTTATCGTGCAGGATTTTACAAGGATCAGTCGTGATCTGTTTCAGTCAGCCTGCCGGGTGAGAGCATTAGGGGAGGAAGGAAACAAATCTGTTGAATACCAATTTGGTCTCTGATTCCCATGGCAACAGACACCCCACTATTATAAATATATAATAAATAAATATAAATATAAACACATTAATGGTTACAGAATAGTTCCTAGATTAGAGCTGGTCTGCAGCGGGAGAGCAGATTAGCCCTGTAATCTACAGGCCTTTCTCAGCGGAGGTTTTAGAGGGAGCAGGTGTAATGGACGCTTGTTCAATGAGCTATCTCATCCAATAATAAGATAAAACATGTGGTTGTCAGCAAAGCAGCATGTTAACAGAGAAACGTCACGTTATACTGAACCACCTGATTTCTACAAGTCGTTTTTAAAGGGCCAATTTAGCAAAAAACGAAGCGCCAGAGGTACCATGAGGCTGGTTTTGGTTGGTTCATCAGAATATAATAATCATATATTAATCCAGTGTGCTCTCAGTGGGACTACTTTTATCTGAGATGTGTGTATAAAAACTGACAGAATAATATTTTAAGTATCCGGAGCAACATGTTCTCTGAAAACATGCTGCTGAATATTTTAAATGTGACATGTCAGTGCTGTGAGGCCAGAGTCCGCATCCCCGTGTCCCTGTATCCATGTGTCCCCGTGTCCCCATGTCCCCGCGTCGTTGCGTGTAAACCAGAACGTGTAACCTGAAGTGACGAACTCCTTCCAGCTGCTCTGCATTTTGAACTCCTCCTGGTCTCTTTGGTTTTAATACTTTATGACTTCACTTGGTGTTCTGCTCACATGATGTGTTTACATGACATATTAATCATATTTGTCCAATCAGTGAACTGACACAGTGACCTGAGCAGGTTACAGAACCAGATGCTTCCTGACTCTCATCAGGTTATTATCAGGGTGTGTAGTTTGTTCTGCACTTGAAGGTAACACAATAAATACACAATGCAAAGACACTAGGAGGGATTAAGATTTCAGTTGTGCCCTGGGACCGTCATGTGTCCACAGACCTGAATGTGTTTCCACGGCGATGAGTGAAGTAGTAGATTGTGCATCTATAGACATGTATGACCTCATAGTAAGGAGTGTGTATGGGGGGGAGGGGGAGTGTGAGGAGGAGGAGTAAAGTGCAGTGTGGTCCATCAGTCTGTCTCTGAACTGACATGCAGGAACCTCCCCCTTCCTCCCCCACTTCCCCGACTCTGGCCTGCTCAATCCATCTCCTCATCTTCTAATTGTTTTTCCCTCTCTCACTCCGTTCCTGTCTCCTCCAATCACAGTCTGCATACCCCCCCTCCCCCACACACACACACACACACACACACATTCACCCAGTGTTTCCGTCTCCATGCAGGGTGCAAACAGCATCACCCGAGGACCTTCTCAGCAGAGTGTGTGTGGCATTATGGTTCTGTTTAAGTCAGACATGTATGCAGGTGTGTGTGTGTCAATATGAAGACCCTACACACTGCATGTTTCATGTCTGCTCACCTCAATCTTCAGGACAGGAAGTGGTCATCATAGCAGTGGATCACACACACACAGCTACACACACCTCAGTCCAAACTTGTCAATTCATTTCACTTCACAGCAGGAGTTCAATCAGAGCTGTCAGAGCCGAGAGGCACCACAATCTCCACCCAGCCAGAAAGAGGCCTGAGTGCAGATTAAATCTGCTGCTCCTCTCCAGCTCGGGGCTCTTCAGGCTTTCAGCTGGCTCCCACTCGTTTGTCAGGACTCTTCAGTGTTCAGCTGAGGGATACGGACTCAAACACACCAGCAGGAGGGGAGAAGAAGAAAAGGTGCTCTCTGTGGCTCCGACACAATTTACCAGATCTGTGAAATCTTAAAAAGCCTTGAGAGGAGAAATTTTAAAAAGCTTGACTTGAACAGTGTTTACGTGGTGTGGTAGTGATTTATACAATTCATGTTCTTTAGTGCCACATAGTGGTCACAGGAAGTGATAAACAATAACACCGCACAGGATACAACACCTAAAAACTTGAGTGCATGAAAAGACAAAGCAGCCTTAATCAGTTCTGAGTCTCATTTCTGACATTTCTGTAATCGATCACACCATTTAGAAACGATGTCAGAAGGAGTTAGTTTAGATGATCTTTGGATGTCTTCATGTCAATCACCTCGACTGGTTCACCGTATTAATCAAAGATATCTGAACACATCAACTTTTATATATTTATATTTTTCAACAGTGAGTGTACATATAGATCTCATTGCTTTCTTCTTGCCTCCTTCTAAAAGTATTAGTGTCTCCTGGTTGAAACCTGGACCTCTGAGGGGGGCGGAGTCACAGGTTACACTTTGTGTTCTTGGACCGTCTCACATTTCCAGTGATTCTCCTACAACAAGGTTCTCCCGTTGGTCTTTTTATTTCTGCTGAGTCGGGCCTGAGGCTTCTTCTGATCCAGAACCACCTTCATGTGTTTCCATCCTGCTCAGCGGAGCACCAGAGAACTATGCGTGTCTCATCTTGTCACGGGAGTTCAGGACAGGATCCAAGATCAACCACAAGACAGAGATCTGGTACAGAACAGACTTTATTTTACAACTGATAATTCCGAGGCAGGCTTGTCCAAGCCAGTAGGTGTACGCGTCCACGCGCTCCACACGGGGTTGCATGGGTTCGGACCGAACCGCACGGTAGAGGACAGGTCGAGTGTTCTGTTGGTTGAGTGGCTCTGTGGACCGACGAAGGACAGCTGGACACAGTGGAACTCCATGAGCTCGGGTAGTTCACCAAACGACACAACCTGGCAGCTGCCACACTAGTTGGAACTAGAGAGGTGGTAGACAGGAGAGAGGTCAGAACTGAGAACGTCAGGACGGAAAACTTAGTGACAGATGTACCGGGGTACCAGGCTGAGCAGACTGTACAGACCGACAACCCAAGACGCAGGACCAGGGTTGATATACTAACCAGATGGTGATCAGCTGGATTGTCAGCAGCTGTGCAGGCTGATTGGGGGCGTGGCCATGGGAGGTGTCTGGGGACGGGAGGTGGAGAGACAGACCAAAACACCAAGCACATGGCAAACAACAACAAACAGGGGAATGACAGAACACAGGAGAGGAGATCAGAGGAAACAAAGGACAAAACACAACGGGTCAGACAGGGGTCCTGACACATCTAAAGCTTCTTCTACTCGACTAGTAGCTGTGACTTCAAACCAACAGGTTACTACTCATCACACATTCAGGCGACCACGAGATGTTTCTTGGCGACTGAAATATTGTATATTATATATATTATATGTATATAATACTTGGAGGAAACCCCAGTACCTCGGTTGTACAGCGCACTAGTACTCCTTGAAATTAGTGAGTGCTAGGGCTCCTTTTTTGTACTGATTTAAATGTTTTGTAGAAAACCATGCGGCCCAGATGAACCTTTAAACCCGCGCTGTAAACTGGGAGCCGTAGCAGCATGCTCGTTTTAACCACCTCCACATGTGCTGCGCTAACATCAACCGCTGTGGCACATCTTCTTGGATTGTGTTGTGTTGCCTTGTTGTGGTTTAATTCATATGTTTAATTTAAATCCTGAGAATGAGAAAGAATGAGAATTGATTCTGGATCCGACTTTCTTCTGTCTGAACACCTTCTGTGTAGCTCTCACAAAGTAACTGAGTTTTTGTTGTGTTGTTCAGAGTTTTTAACCTGCCATCTGTCCAAAGTCCTCCAGGATGGTCTGGGAAACATTGGAGATATACACTGACATCATCAGTAAGAAGCCCTGCTATATCTTCTTTATTAATTCCTCTCAACTCCAGGTTTGTCAGACAACATCCCTGACTAGTGTGTCTGCAACTTCCAGCTGCCTGTAAGATGTCATTGATCTGTGTTCTAGCTGCCGGGCCTTTATGGAGAGTTTGTGTACACCCGATCGATTATTCAAATTCAGCCTCTTAAGCACGCAGAGAAAAGAGCCACAAACCTCTCTGAGACCAACCAGCTGCACTTGTTAACCACATGCAGGATCCTCTGATATGCTCTCTTTTATAAATCCTGTCTCACAGTGATAATCATAGTTATCCACCACCATCGTATATGTCTAACATATCCAATATAGTTTTTGAGCTTCACTGCAATAAGACTGTACAATAACTCACCTCTGGCAAAATCCATCGCACAACAATAACACAAAAAAAAAAAAAAAAAAAAAAATTTGCACTATTGTTTAGTTAGTTTTAATTTAATTTAATTTAATTATTATATTTTATTTTATTCTATTTATTGTATATACTGTGCATTTTTGTATTTAATATTTTTTACTGTTATTGTATTGCTTTCCTGTATCTATAAATGCTGCTGTAGTGAAAAAAAAGTCCCCTTGGGGATTAATAAAGTAACTATCTATCTATCTATCTGTCTATCTGTCTGTCTATCTATCTATCTGTCTATCTATCTATCTGTCTGTCTGTCTGTCTGTCTGTCTGTCTGTCTGTCTGTCTGTCTGTCTATCTATCTATCTAATTCACTAATATCTTCTTTTTGTTCAAAATAAGTTGGTAAGAAAAGTCAGATTCATGACGTGTTCTTATACTGATGAATCTGTCGGTCCTCGTTCATTGTGCCAGTTGTTCTAATAAACGAGTTTATAAATTGGGGTCCATATATGTCCATAAAGAACATGAGACTGCAGGGACACACCGAATCACAGGCAGTGGGAGTGAAGAGACAAGTGGAGACAAATAGTATTTCAACTTATGTCCATTCAGACTAAAACACGTCACCAGTTTCGAATTTACTTCATTATTTATTTAACTTTAATCATTTTCAATAAAAAAAAATACTTTATTTATATAATATTTACTTTGTATTGACATTTAATCTGAACTGCTTCTAAAATCTGTCATTTGTTTGTTGTTTGGCATCGTTGGGTTGATTTGGTTCAATTTGATCGGTTTGGTTTTGTTTGGGTTGGGTGGGGTGGGGTGGGGTTGGGTTGTATTGGGTTGTATTGTGTTGTGTTGGGTTGGGTTGTATTGGGTTGGGTGGGGTGTGGTGTGGTTGGATTGTATTTTCTTTGGTAGGGTTGGGTTGGGTTGGCTGTGTTTTATGGTTTTGGTTAAGTAGTGTGATGAGGTTTGGTTGGTTAGTTTGGTTTTACAGTTTGTTTAGTTGCTCGTCAGTTGGTTTGGCTTCAGTTTCAGGTCCAACGCAGGACAGTCAGTCAGTAGGACAGCTTCACACACACAGACACACAAACGCACTTACTGTTTACATCCCTCTGACACCACTGTTTAATGTTTACACCCTCTGACACCACTGTTTAATGTTTACACCCTCTGACACCACTGTTTACTGTTTACATCCCTCTGACATCACTGTTTACTGTTTACATCCCTCTGACACCACTGTTTACTGTTTACATCCCTCTGACATCACTGTTTACTGTTTACATCCCTCTGACATCACTGTTTACTGTTTACATCCCTCTGACACCACTGTTTACTGTTTACATCCCTCTGACATCACTGTTTACTGTTTACACCCTCTGACACCACTGTTTACTGTTTACATCCCTCTGACATCAATGTTTACTGTTTACATCCCTCTGACATCACTGTTTACTGTTTACACCCTCTGACACCACTGTTTACTGTTTACATCCCTCTGACATCACTGTTTACTGTTTACACCCTCTGACACCACTGTTTACTGTTTACATCCCTCTGACACCACTGTTTACTGTTTACATCCCTCTGACACCACTGTTTACTGTTTACATCCCTCTGACACCACTGTTTACTGTTTACATCCCTCTGACATCACTGTTTACTGTTTACACCCTCTGACACCACTGTTTACTGTTTACACCCTCTGACACCACTGTTTACTGTTTACATCCCTCTGACACCACTGTTTACTGTTTACATCCCTCTGACACCACTGTTTACTGTTTACATCCCTCTGACACCACTGTTTACTGTTTACATCCCTCTGACACCACTGTTTACTGTTTACATCCCTCTGACATCAATGTTTACTGTTTACACCCTCTGACACCACTGTTTACTGTTTACATCCCTCTGACATCAATGTTTACTGTTTACATCCCTCTGACATCACTGTTTACTGTTTACACCCTCTGACACCACTGTTTACTGTTTACATCCCTCTGACATCACTGTTTACTGTTTACACCCTCTGACACCACTGTTTACTGTTTACATCCCTCTGACACCACTGTTTACTGTTTACATCCCTCTGACACCACTGTTTAATGTTTACATCCCTCTGACACCACTGTTTACTGTTTACATCCCTCTGACATCACTGTTTACTGTTTACACCGTCTGACACCACTGTTTACTGTTTACACCGTCTGACACCACTGTTTACTGTTTACATCCCTCTGACACCACTGTTTACTGTTTACATCCCTCTGACACCACTGTTTAATGTTTACACCCTCTGACATCACTGTTTACTGTTTACATCCCTCTGACACCACTGTTTACTG
>NW_027185445.1:235000-240000 GCF_022577435.1 Embiotoca jacksoni | reverse complement strand
TATGTTACATTATGAATATATTATATGATATTATGTTATATTATATTATGTTATGTTACATTATATTATATTACATTATGAATATATTATATGATATTACGTTATATTATATTATGTTATATTATGTTGTGTTATATTATATTATGTTATTTTATATTATGTTGTGTTATATTATGTTATATTATATTACATTACATTATGTTATATTATGTTATTATATTGTTATATTATATTATGTTGTGTTATATTATATTATATTACATTATGTTATATTATGTTATATTATATTATGTTATATTATGTTATATTATATTATGTTATGTTATATTATATTATATTACATTATATTATGTTATATTATGCTATATTATATTATATGATGTTATATTATGTTATATTATATTATGTTGTGTTATATTATGTTATGTTATATTATATTATATTACATTATATTGTTATATTATATTATGTTACTTGATATTATATTGTTATATTATATTATGCTGTTATATTATGTTATGTTATATTATATTATGTTATAGTATGTTGTGTTATATTATTTTATATTATATTATGTTATATTATATTATGTTATATTATATTATGTTGTGTTATATTGTGTTATGTTATATTATATTATATTACATTATATTGTTATATTATATTATGTTATATTATATTATGTTGTGTTATATTGTGTTATGTTATATTATGTTATATTATGTTATATTATATTATATTACATTATATTGTTATATTATATTATGTTATATTATATTATGTTATATTATATTATGTTGTTATATTATGTTACTTTATATTATGCTATATTATATTATATTGTGTTATATTATGTTGTTATATTATATTATGTTACTTTATATTATGTTACTTTATATTATGTTATATTATATTATGTTATATTATATTATATTATATTATGTTGTTATATTATATTATGTTACGCTATATTACGTTATATTATGTTATATTATATTGTGTTATATTATGTTATATTATATTATGTTACGCTATATTATGTTACTTTATATTATGTTATATTATATTATGTTATAGTATGTTGTTATATCATTTTATATTATATTATGTTATATTATCTTATGTTATATTATATTATGTTATATTATATTATGTTGTTATATTATTTTATATTATATTATGTTATTGTATGTTATATTATATTATGTTACGCTATATTATATTACATTATATTATGTTATATTATGTTGTATTATATTATATGATGTTATATTATGTTATATTATATTATGTTGTGTTATATTATGTTATGTTATGTTATATTATATTACATTATATTATGTTATATTATATTATATTGTTATATTATATTATGTTATGTTATATTATGCTGTGTTATATTATGTTATGTTATATTATATTATGTTATAGTATGTTGTGTTATATTTTTTTATATTATGTTATATTATATTATATTATATTATGTTGTGTTATATTGTGTTATGTTATATTATATTATATTACATTATATTGTTATATTATATTATGTTATATTATGTTATATTATATTATGTTGTGTTATATTGTGTTATGTTATATTATATTATATTACATTATATTGTTATATTATATTATGTTATATTATGTTATATTATAATATGTTGTGTTATATTATGTTACGCTATATTATGTTATATTATGTTATATTATATTGTGTTATATTATGTTTTGTTACGCTATATTATGTTACTTTATATTATGTTATATTATATTATGTTATATTATGTTGTTATATCATTTTATATTATATTATGTTATGTTATATTATCTTATGTTATATTATGTTATATTATATTATGTTGTTATATTATTTTATATTATGTTATATTATGTTATGTTATATTATATTATGTTGTTATATCATTTTATATTATATTATGTTATGTTATATTATCTTATGTTATATTATGTTGTTATATTATTTTATATTATGTTATAGTATGTTATATTATATTGTTATATTATATTATGTTGTTATGTTATATTATGTTACGCTATATTATGTTACTTTATATTATGTTATGTTATATTATGTTATAATATATTATGTTATGTTATATTATGTTATGTTATGTTATATTATGTTATGTTATATTATATTATGTGAGGTTGTGTTGTGTTATATTATATTGTTATAATATGTTGTTATGTTATGTTATGTTATATTAAGTTTGTTATATTACATTATTTTATATTATATTATGTGAGGTTGTGTTGTGTTATATTATGTTATATTATTATTATTGTATCCGTCACACTGCACCTGTAATCAGGCGGTGGGGGTCGCTGGGCTGCTGACTCAGACTCTGTTGGAGGCTGATGAAGAAATCAAAGAAAACATTGAATTCTATATCCACGAAAAACCATTATAAATAAATGAAACACAATCCCTCCAAATACTGTTCTGTTCTGTTTTGATTAAATTGATATTTTGTTCAGGTTTCACTTTTCATTAACATGAAATAACCTCCAACAGTCTGTGAGGATCCTGATTGGCTCCTTCAGTCCTGCTGTGAAAACACAGCTCAGAAAAATAAGTTTGAAGAATTAGGTCTCCTGTTTTCTTTCATGTTTTCATCTTCCAACTTTTCTGTTTCGGTGTGAGCTCAGAGGTCAGCAGCAGCTGCCTGGCAGCAGGGCACGCAGGCAGCTGCTGGCTGGTGTCCCTCCACAGAGCGGTGAGGATGACGTCTGCTGTGTTTCCTCCAGATAACCCCCGTCAGAGCAGCCACGTCCTCGTCTACATCCGCCTGCTGGACATCAACGACAATGCCCCCACTTTCGCCACCGTGTACGAAACCTTCGTCTGCGAGAGGACCAAGGCCGGCCAGGTACGACCACTGCTTCACACCACACCTGAGGTCACCTGAGGTCACTGGTGATCTGTCGAGTCCGACTCCACCGACAGATTCATGACTCTGATCCAAACTGTCCAATCATTGACGGTCAGCTCTTAAAACTAGATTTATTAAATATTTAATCTCATCCTGTTTAAACACACCTGGTTCATCTTTCTGTGGCTGCTGAGGAAACGAGTGGGTGGGGGGATGGGGAGGTGGGGGTTGGTTAGGTTTTACATGAAGATAATCATCCCATAGACGAAACACCAACATCATCTTAATCACACTGAAATGTTGTGGAGCTCCATGAACAGTTTGTGGAGATTCAGTCTGTGTTGATTAGGACTCAGCTCAAACCCTGAATCATCCACACGTTACCCTGGTAACAGGGGAACAGTACACTTCATAAAGTGGTGTCAGTCGGGTCAGTAGCTGCTAATCCGCTTCATGAACAAGAGAATATGTCCAGGGTTCGGTCATTAAAACACACCTCCTGGTTTCATCTCTTTATTAATAAAACCAATGTGTCCGATGGAAAACTGATTTTTTTTTTTAATGATTAAATATGATTGGCGGTCCAACACAGTCAAAACCAAACTGGAATAGTTTCAGCTCTTCTTCTCTGTTATATGATTCATCATACACCCTACGGCTTCACCTAATGGGATTAAAGCGCACTACACACACACACACACACACACACACACACACACACACACACACACACACACACACACACACACACACACACACACACACACATACACTTGTGCAGTTGAGAAGCTGATTGGTCGGGCTGCTGCAGACCGCTCCGTCAGTCTTTTGTGGTGGCTGACGTCCTGATCCGTCACGGACGCTGACAGCAGCTCTCACTCAGCACCCTTTTACTCACAACTATATCATGCATCTAATATCATGCAGCAGCTAATGGGATCAACACACAAATCTGTGTATGTAATCACACACACACACACACCATCTTGACATCCTTCATTGTGATGGCTCTCCTTCCGTCATGTCATCCTCTCATCCCTTTCATCTGTCCATCACCGTTAATCATCGGGATTTGTTCGGCGGAGTTCCTCCACTGCTCCACGTTTGTTAGCTGCATGTGTGTTTTATTGCTCCTGATCTTTGTTAAACCCTTTAATCTCTCAGCCAGTATCTCCCATTCAATTAAATAAGACTGCAGTTACACAGTAGAGACGACGTGCTCACATACGTACGAACTCAACAGCAGTTTACTTCTATATTCCAGCTGCATGTGGAGTTTTTATTGGTCCAAACACAGACTGGATATAAAACACAGACTGGATATAAAACACAGACTGGATATAAAAACACAGACTGGATATAAAACACAGACTGGATATAAAACTACAGACTGGATATAAAAACACAGACTGGATATAAAACACAGACTGGATATAAAACTACAGACTGGATATAAAAACACAGACTGGATATAAAAACACAGACTGGATATAAAACTACAGACTGGATATAAAAACACAGACTGGATATAAAAACACAGACTGGATATAAAACTACAGACTGGATATAAAACACAGACTGAATATAAAACACAGACTGGATATAAAACACAGACTGGATATAAAACACAGACTGGATATAAAACTACAGACTGGATATAAAACACAGACTGGATATAAAACACAGACTGGATATAAAAACACAGACTGGATATAAAACACAGACTGGATATAAAAACACAGACTGGATATAAAACACAGACTGGATATAAAACTACAGACTGGATATAAAACTACAGACTGGATATAAAAACCCAGACTGGATATAAAACACAGACTGGATATAAAACTACAGACTGGATATAAAAACACAGACTGGATATAAAAACACAGACTGGATATAAAACACAGACTGGATATAAAACACAGACTGAATATAAAACACAGACTGGATATAAAACACAGACTGGATATAAAACACAGACTAGATATAAAACACAGACTGGATATAAAAACACAGACTGGATATAAAACACAGACTGGATATAAAACACAGACTGGATATAAAACACAGACTGGATATAAAACTACAGACTGGATATAAAAC
>NW_027185445.1:182500-230000 GCF_022577435.1 Embiotoca jacksoni | reverse complement strand
GAAAACACCTGGTGGAACATCTAATAAGGTTTCCTGGCAACAGATCAGTAACATGGAAATCACTGCATGGGCTCAGGAACACTTGTGAAAACCATCGTCTGTGAACACAGTTCATCGCTGCGTCCACAAATGATGTTAAAACTCTCCAAAGAAGAAACCAGATAGAAACATGATCCAGAAACACCGCCGCCTTCTCTGGACCGAGATCATTGAAGATGGACTGAGGTGAAGTGGACAACTGTCCTGAGGTCTGACGGATCACAATCTGAGATTCTGTTTGGAAATCATGGACGCTGCATCCTCCAGGTTAAAGAGGAGAGGGACCATCCAGCTTGTTATCAGCTCAGTTCTAAAGCCAGCATCTGTGATGGTACAGGATGCATTAGTGCACATGGCATGGGTAGCTTGAACATCTGGAAGGAAGCATTAATGCTGAATGATATATTCAGGTTTTGGAGCAACATATGCTGCCATCCAGACAACGTCTCTTTCAGGGAAGGTCTTGTTTATTTCAGCAGAACAACGTCCAACCACATTCTGCACGTATTCCAACAGCATGGTTCTCTAGTAGAAGAGTCCTCTGATAAACTGGCCTCCTGCAGTCCAGACCTGTCAATCATTGAAAACATCTGGAGCATCAGGACATGAACAATACAATAAAGGAGACCCTGAACTGTTGAGCAGCTGAAATCCTCTATCAGGCCAGAATGGGACCACATTTCACTTTCAAAACTCCAGAAACTGGTCTCCTCAGTTCCCCAACGTTTCCAGAGTGTTGTTAAAAGAAGAGTTGATGCAGCTCAGTGGTGAACATCATCCTGGAACAACTTTATAGAGACGTGATGCTGCATCAGATTCAAAATAAGAAGATATTTAATAAAACAAAATTTCTCCATTTCAAATTTGATATGTTGTCTTTAGTGTATCTGCCATAAAATATGGGTTTATGTGATTTGTAAATCATTGCATTGTGATTTTATTTACATCTTACACAGCGTCCCAACTGTTTTTGGAAACATGGTTGAATTTAGTTGCATACTGAAGTGTACAATATAAAGATACATTTCTTCTTCAGTGAACTAAAACATGTTGTCAACACAATTGATAAGGAAGTTTCAAAGATGTTTAGATTGAAGGAGACTGATGTGGTGCAGTGAGAAGCACTTCCACTAACTCCAGCAGTTGTTCACCACAGGCCAGATGACGATCACAACACTGCCTTCAGCTGAATGTGAGAAAACACAAATTCAACTCGGACAAAACCAAAAGAAAATGTATTCAGACATTTATTTCCAGCAGACAGAAGAACAATCAGTGATCTCTGAAGAAATCCTGTTCAGTGTTCAATATGTTAATGAGAGGAGCTGCAGGCTGCAGTGTTTTACTGCTTGTATTCATATTCATAATCACCTCAACAATCACATCACAGCTCGGTTTATTCCTTTATACCCCCCCCCCCCCCCGAGCCCTCTGAAATCAGGCTGCGGTCCTCTCTGTCCTCTCTGTCCCCTCTCTCCTCTCTGTCCTCTCTGTCCTCTCTGTCCCCTCTCTCCTCTCTGTCCTCTCTGTCCCCTCTCTCCTCTCTCCTCTCTGTCCTCTCTGTCCCCTCTCTCCTCTCTGTCCTCTCTGTCCCCTCTCTCCTCTCTGTCCTCTCTGTCCTCTCTGTCCCCTCTCTCCTCTCTGTCCTCTCTGTCCTCTCTGTCCTCTCTGTCCCCTCTCTCTCTCCTCTCTCCTCTCTCCTCTCTCTCCTCTCTGTCCCCTCTCTCCTCTCTGTCCCCTCTCTCCTCTCTGTCCCCTCTCTCCTCTCTCCTCTCTGTCCTCTCTGTCCTCTCTGTCCCCTCTCTCTCTCCTCTCTGTCCTCTCTGTCCCCTCTCTCCTCTCTGTCCTCTCTGTCCCCTCTCTCCTCTCTGTCCTCTCTGTCCTCTCTGTCCCCTCTCTCCTCTCTCTCCTCTCTGTCCTTTGTCCTCTCTGTCCCCTCTCTCTCTCCTCTCTCTCCCCCCATGTCCCCTCTCTCCTCTCTTTCTCCTCTCTCTCTCCTATCTCCTCTGTCCTCTCCTCTCTCTCCTCTCTGTCTCCTCTCTCTCTCCTCTGTCCTCTCTGTCCCCCCATGTCCCCTCTCTCTCCTCTCTCCTCTGTCCTCTCCTCTCTCTCCTCTCTGTCCCCTCTGTCCCCTCTGCTGTCCTCTGTTTACAGTTGCATTATCACTCTGAATCTTACTCGGCTGAATGATATCATCTTGACGCGATAGTTTCATGTTGTGTCTTTTATTATCGGTTCATTACAAAGTGAACTGCAGGTGGTGAAGCCGTGACATCACACCTGTATGTCCCACTCGCTGCTTACCTCACATCTCTGCTGTCACTCACAGCGTTTCTAAAGCTCTCTCTCCTCTGAGCTCTGACTCTCCATCGCCCACAGCGACAAGCTCCTCCCTGATGTGTGGAGTGATGAGGTCGAGCCTCCATCTGGAATATTAACTCTGTACATGTTCTACGTTCACATCATCCACGCTGAGCAATACCTGGAGCTGTCCGTCACTCCATAACCAGTGATGGTGCACACGGTCTTCAGCCGTAACCATAGTGATGGTGCACACAGTCTTCAGCCGTAACCATAGTGATGGTGCACACAGTGCTTTTATTATTATAACTTGAATTACTTTAGCTGTCCATTGTAGAGATCACAGCCACATGGACACACTGGAGATCAAACAGAGGACATGTGACAGGGAGACGTTCTTTATCAAACACTGGTACCGCTGGCTGTGGAGGGTCCAGAGAAGACAGGTGTTCTGATGGTCGTCACGGTGCTTCTGTCCACTGTTTTCACTCCTCGAATCACCAAATGTTGTTAAAGCTGATTATTATTCACTTCTGGACAACAGAACTTGAACTTTGACTGAAGAGAACTGACATGAACAGGAAACATGAGCTCAGAGCAGCAGGTGGTGCTGAGCATGCTCAGTAGAAGCTCCAGAGAGGTGTGTGGATGAATGAAGTGTTCATGATCCACCTGTCTGAGCTCCACCATGAATTCTCCTCATCGGTCATGACCTCTAACACAAAGAGAAGCTGTCGTGTTGATGACTTGCTGTCGGTCTAACCCCGCCTCTCTCCCGTCTCCACAGTGATCGTGGTTCTGTTCACGGCGTTGAAGCGCCAGAGGAAGCAGGAGCCTCTGATCATTTCCAAAGAGGACGTGCGGGACAACGTGGTGAGCTACAACGATGAGGGCGGCGGTGAGGAGGACACGCAGGCCTTCGACATCGGCGCTCTGAGACACCCGGACGCCGCCCTGGAGGAGTCCTCCAAACAGAGGCGGGACATTGTGCCGACAGACACCCTGCTGTACCCGCCACATCTCCGCCCTGCCCCCGCCGCCCCCGGCCTCATCCTGCCCCCCGTCGGCATGGCGTCCCGGGATAACGGGGACGTTTGCGAGTTCATCAACCAGAGAGTGCTGGAGAACGACTGTAACCCGACGGCGCCGCCCTACGACTCGCTGGCCACCTACGCCTACGAGGGTGCCGGATCGGTGGCCGAGTCGCTCAGCTCACTGGGCTCCGCCTCTTCGGAGGCGGAGCAGGATTACCACTACCTGAGTGACTGGGGGCCCCGCTTCAGGAAACTAGCCGACCTGTACGGGGCCGAGGACAACGACTTCTCCTAATGATGACGGAGCACGCTCACTTCATGTCAGAGACGGTTCAGAGACACCCTGCAGGGACGAGGACGACAAAGACGGTTCAGAGATACTCTGCAGGGACGAGGACGACAAAGACGGTTCAGAGACACTCTGCAGAGACGAGGACGACAAAGACGGTTCAGAGATACTCTGCAGGGACGAGGATGACAAAGACGGTTCAGAGATACTCTGCAGGGACGAGGACGACAAAGACGGTTCAGAGACACTGCAGGGACGAGGACGACAAAGACGGTTCAGAGACACTCTGCAGGGACGAGGACGACAAAGACGGTTCAGAGACACTCTGCAGGGATGAGGACGACAAAGACAGTTCAGAGATACTCTACAGGGACGAGGACGACAAAGACAGTTCAGAGATACTCTACAGGGACGAGGACGACAAAGACGGTTCAGAGACACTCTGCAGGGATGAGGACGACAAAGACAGTTCAGAGATACTCTACAGGGACGAGGACGACAAAGACGGTTCAGAGACACTCTCCAGGGATGAGGAGACACCCTGCAGGGACAAGGATGACATCAACTACCCTGCTTGTCAGAGGAAGGCTGCTGATCAGCTGGAAGAACAGATGTGTGGCAGATGTTAACTCCATCAGAGGATGTTTAGGATCCACATACGACCTTTGACCTGCCTTCACTGCACCCTGATCCAGTCCGTTCATGTGTTTCTGTGAAAGAAGTAGTGGATGAAGAAATGTACAAGAAGCAGCCCAAAAACCTTCAGCTCCACCAGAGAACCTGTTCAGAACCAGAACCGGTCTTTTAGTGCTGATTGGACGTTAAATCCGTCCCGGGTCTCTGAATGACTCCTCTGCAGTGTTTTTGTGGCGTTCAAAGCAAACTGAATGTTTGGAACCGGGTCAGTCAACAGGACCCGACGGGACCAGAACCGCAGAGCGCCGCAGAAATGAAGTGAGCGAACACGTGTTCTGTTTCACTAAGTGTCCTTCGCTGCCCGTCCAGCGGAGACGTGAGCAGCCGATGACTCCTGATGCTTTCTGTCTCTTTTCCTGTCTTGTAAAAATCACCATTCCAGAGAAGTTCTGACGGATCCTCGCCGGAAAAGCTCCATCGGACACGGAGCAGGAAGAGGAACGCTCGGTGGATGGATGCACTGATTTCTTTCTGATGCAGCTTTTACTTGTTTTTTTGTTGTTTTTTTTACACGCTGCACACAAAAACAAAAGATAAATGTTCACAGCAGCATTTCCAGGTTTTATCTTGATTATCTGTATATTGTGTCAGAACTGTGGTTGAACTGAGTTTTATTGGAAGTACTTCTACAAACCTTTCATTTCACTATTTTCTGTAACAAAATACAACTTCAGATGTCAGACAGAATATTTCTGCAGCCTTCACAGTCGGGTTTCACTTTCTATTCAAAAACACGACGGCTCAAAGTGAATTTCTCAGACTGCAGACTCAGCGAGCTGTTCGTCAGATCAAATCAAATCACTTCAACTACAACGTCACAATGTTAAAGGCCTCGTTTGTGGATTATTCTCCATGAAATAATCTCCATGTCTGCAGCGTCATTTAGTCCACTGATGTGGTTATGCTGTCTTGATTCGTTCTCACTGCAGAAAACTGGAGACCGAACCAGAGCCAACAGGAGCATCAGCGGGACATAAATGATGCTAACGTTGCTCCTGTCTGCTGGACGTTAGCTGTCTGCCAACACAAGCACAACAACAACAACGTGATGAGGTTTCAGAAATTCTGCATTTCTTGCTTAGAGTAGACTGATACCACTGTCATGCCTGTACAGTAGATATGAAGCTACCGCAAGCTTAGTTTAGCTTAGCTTAGCTTAGCTTAGCAGAAACACTGAACAAATGCAACAGGCAGCTTGACCCTCCCATCAGATAATCTAATCAAATGTTTCAATACAAAAATTGAAAGCTAAAAGCAACTTCCTGGACTCTCAGCTGGTTACCATGGCAACTCGTTTCGACAACAAAATTCTGAAGTGGCTATAAAAGCAATGCATGCAGATACAGTGAACTCCGTTAACATGACGATAACAGCTGCAGCTTGAAGGTCTTTCAGTGACATCACCTTCATATTAATTCCTGCTCAGTTTGAAGTTACGATTCAGATGTTTTTCCAGCTCAGACGTTATTAACTGTTTTGTGTGAGACAACAAAGAAGAAAGTCTCCTCCACATGTTTATTAGTTTCAGCACAGCCTCGTGTTCATTTCAGACGACAAGTTCACTTTTAACGTTGTGATGAACCGACTCTGGAAGGCCGTTCTTACTTTGATGTCACAAATAACTGAAGCTCAAGGTCGAGAATGAGTCACATTCTGAAGAAAACATCTTAAACATGAGGGAACGGTGCAGTTTCATGGTTCACTGATGTTTTAGTTCCTCCGATTTGATATCAGGACTTTGTATCGTGTGTTTCTGCAGTTTGAGTAAAAGCAGCAGTTTGTTCCAGTCGTGTTTTGTGGCCTTGCTCTGAAGGCTTCAAACACAAATATCCAAATATTTCATTCTTTTGTACCAAATATTTATAGGACATAACAATGACATTCTTGGAAGGAGAAAAGAAACTGTCACTGTTTTTAATGTAATTTTGAAGATGTGAACTGTCTGTGGGCAGTCTGCTGTTCGTACAAGATGATGTATTATCAAGTTGTTTAATTTGATCGAAATAAACTTTTCCAGTGAAAGTGTAACCTGGTTTGGAATAAATGTCCGACACCCTCTTTTCCAGACTGCATGTTTCAGATCAGGACTCTTCAGAACAGTCCAATGTTTGGTTCTGATCCGTTCTGGTTGCTTTCAGCTGTGTGTTTTGGCTCCTGATCCAGGTGGAGGATCTGAAACTGAGACAGAGCTTTAAAACACTGGGCAGCACGTTTTGCTGCAGAGTTCCCTGACAGTCTCTCCCACTGTGAATTTGACTATTAATGAATCAGTCCAGCAGATTACAGGATCACTCGTCACCATGTTTTTTGGTTTCTTGACATCATTGCTGTGTATTTCAGTTGAAGTGAAATGTGGCGTACACAGTGACCCGTTAGCCTGGAGGACGTTGGGTCTCACCCAACGGCTCTGAACCTGGACACCACAAAACTACATGTTGTAATAATAACTTCTGTTCCCTGAAGGAGAGGAAAGTCCAACACAGGTAATATTCACGCCCCGTCTCCACACATCTACCTCTGTCACCACAGTCATCCTTCAGCTCAGGTGGTCCTGATGTGCAGCGGAGAAACATGATTTAGTCCATTCACTCGGTTTATTACTGAATCAGTCAAAGGTAGATAAACGCTTCACAGTCCATTGAGAAAGCCACTGTCGAACCTCAGGTCTCCCTCAGAGCTCCTCCCCCTTCCTCTCGTTCTCTCTCTGTTTCTCTGATTGGCTACAGGTGTGTTGGGGGCGGAGCCACCAGCTGCACCTCATCCCAGTAATCAGGACCTCTACATGTACTCAGTAGATGGTTGTTTCCAGCCTGATCTTTGCTCAGTTTGATACGCTCTTATTTGTTGACTTCACAGTGACTAATTATTTTCTCTGTCTCCGTGTCCTCTTATTCCTGCGTTGACTCCCTCACCTGCTGCCCACCTTCAGTTATTGATATTCAGTTTCACTGTGTTCCCCAGGAGACCTTTCTGCACACCTCAGCACCGCTCGCCTGTTATCAGGACACGACCAGCAATTTCTTTACCTTCATAATCAACTTCAATGTTCTGCACCGTCGGCATGTAGCTACAGCTCATGTATGTTTGCTTACGTGTTTGATTTTTGGAAACACAGAGTAATCCAGCTCAAGATAACCTGGGATACCCCGTGATCTCAGCAAGGAGGAGCATAAAGCACATGTTAAATAGGAGTGGTCTGAGAATGGACCCCTGAGGAGCATTTTTGTTCACTCATTCATAATTATCAACTGGGCCAAAGTACAGGGCCGAGGCAGCGAGCATTTTAGTCAGCTGCTTTTGCTTCATACGACTGCAGCCATCACACAAATTCTCATTTTAATCTCTTTTGGGAACACATTGAGATTTTAACGAAATTTAGTTGGCAACATTCATCAGTAGAGTAATAAATAAAAGATCAAACGTAGGCAGCAATGGCTTTAAAGTGCAAGGCAGTGCATTGTAGAAGTGTCATTTTTTGCAGCGTTAGACTTTTTATTGCACATTATTAGTCCTCAGCAAAGGGGGGGGGGCAGCTATTATTGAGGCTAAATATCATTGATGGTTTATTGACATTACTTTGGCACGTTGATGTTGGGTTGGTTTATTCCCCTTTTTGAGCTGCTTGCATCTTATTGCTGTGTTGTAGTTCAAATTCAGACTGGAAAACATGAAAGATTTTCTTTTGCTCCAAAAAAGATTTAAGTTGTTTTTAAGTGATCTGTCCTGAAACAGTTTGATGAGATATGAGCCGTTACACTGAATCCAGACAGGCTGATCAGGACAAGGCTTTAATAACTGCAGGCTTCAGGGCTCTCTGGAAAACAGCTGACTGAGCAGAAGTCATCACTATCTGATGCTCCTTCTCCTTCAATACTGCTTCAATACTCCTTCTCCTTCAATACTCCCTCTCCTTCAATACTCCTCCTTCAATACTCCGTCTGTTATTGAGGTGGAGTTGGACAAGACCCAAACGCAGACACACAGACTCGGGTAACGGTTCAAAAACAGTATTTATTAGTACAGGTGGTCAGGTACCAAATGTCTTTTTCCCATTCACCTTCCTCTTCCTTGAGTCGGGAGGGAAACTCCACCAACTCACCAGTGGGCGAACACGCACCAGCTCTGGCCGGGCAATGTCTGAGAGCCGTAGCCACGGCAGTCCGGCTGGCAGGAAGGTAGGCAGGCAGACTGACAGACAGGCAGGCTGAACGCAGCGGGGCGTGGCTTCACTGGGGGAATCCCGAGGTCCTCCACAGTGAGCGGCAGCAGACTGGGCACTGGAGTTACCGGGCAGCAGGCAGGATGGAATGAGGGAGGTCCACGACACATCGCCAGCACAGAACGGGAATGGGAACAGGTACCGGTACTGGTACTGGTTCTGGAACAGGTCCAGGAACAGGTCCAGGAACGTGAACGGCCAGATGGACGGCTGGTAGGACTGGTGATAGGTTGTGGATCACAAGCTCTCACTGGCAGTATGGACCGACAACTAATGACTGCAGGAACCGGGTTCATATCGTCCAGTGAGGTGATCAGTGAAATGAGCCACCTGCAGGTGGTGATCAGTGGGAGTGGTGGAAGCTGTTCAGACTGGTGAGGGATGTGGCCATGGGAGGTGACAGGAGGCGGGGAGAGGAGGACACAGGACACATGGGGACACAATAACAAACAGACAGGGGAAAGACAGCACACATGAGGAGAGGTGATTGGGGACAAAATAGAGGGAGACACATCAGGGTCAGACAGGGATCCTGACACATTCTCCTTCAATACTCCTTCTCCTTCAATACTCCCTCTCCGTCAATACTCCCTCTCCTTCAATACTCCCTCTCCTTCAATACTCCTTCCCCTTCAATACTCCCTCTCCTTCAATACTCCTTCCCCTTCAATACTCCCTCTCCTTCAATACTCCTTCTCCTTTAATATTCCTTCTCCTACGTAGGAGGAGTGGTATGTAGGAGGAGTCGGTTATAGGAGGACTCGTATGTAGGGGGAGTCGTATGTAGGAGGAGTCATAATAATCCATTTACTGGAAGAGCTGCATACATTTCCAACCTTCCCAGATCTTCTCAGAACGTTGTTCTGGTAGAACAGATCTGGTAGAATAGATCTGGTAAGACAGATCTGGTAGAACAGATCTTGTAGAATAGATCTGGTAAGACAGATCTGGTAGAACAGATCTTGTAGAATAGATCTGGTAGAATAGATCTGGTAGAACAGATCTGGTAGAACAGATCTTGTAGAATAGATATGATAGAATAGATCTTGTAGAATAGATCTGGTCGAACAGATCTTGTAGAATAGATCTGGTAGAACAGATCTGGTAGAATAGATCTGGTTTAATAGATCTAGTAGAACAGATCTGGTAGAATAGATCTGGTAGAATAGATCTTGTAGAACATCTTGTAGAATAGATCTGGTAGAATAGATCTGGTTGAATAGATCTGGTAGAACAGATCTGGTAGAACAGATCTGGTAGAACAGATCTCTGGCTACCAGACGACCAGCCGGAGGTCATCAGTAAACTGTCCTTCTGTTTAACAGCGACTGCTGGCAGCAGTAAAACGTCTCACCTGGAAAGAGCTGAACTGAAGTAGATACTGTCAGACATTCGTCTGACGTGTTGTCATAATTAGTGCATGAATTCTGAAGGAATTTTGTTTCCGTGACTCCGAGATATAACTCATCCGCCCTATGTTGTCAACGTTCAACATGCACACTGAACAACCTTTCAGGGTGGAACATCCTTGTTGTTTCTACGTTTTCATTGCTGAATATTTTGCATGAACTAAACCGTTAGTAGTGTACGACTTGACCAATATATCATGTTTTGATGATTTTTTGATTTTTTTTTTTTTTTTTTTTTTTTCTAAATGGAGATTTGAAAACAAATCCCGATCAAATCTGGTAGAAATGATGAGCATTTGGAAAACACGCCAAAACAGAATTATTAAAAGTCCAACAGCAATAAAGACGCAGATGAAATATGATGAAATGAGAAGCAGATGGCAGAGCAGGAGAGAGCAAATCATCTTTAATCCTCATGTTAAATACTCAATATTTAATCAGATACCAACTAATTAATTGCAGATTGTTTAAGAATATTTCCAAATGATTAAAGGATTATCCTCTGCTTTGATTATTCTAACCTCCAAACATACACATGCTTTAGATTTTTTAATTAATCTCTTCCTTCCTGTTTTATCTAAACGAAGCACTGCTCAGAGACACACTGATTATAGACGGGCTGAGCTTCTCTAAATGTGGCAGATCCACCGTTAAACTTCAAACTCAAACAATGTCAGACTGCTCCGACTCTCAGTCACTACATCTAATGATGTTTTGAAGTGTAAACTGATGGTCGGTTGTAATGTGATTCATAACAAACATATTTCTCAGGAAACAACTCTCAACTGGTTTACAACCTCAGACTGGATATAAAAGAGTTCGTAGCTTCAGGTCTGTAAAATAGTTCTGATCCAGAAGTGTCTTCAGCTGCAATACCAGCGAGTGCCACTAGAGGTCGGCTCCAAAAAGCCTCCGGCTCCATAGACTCCCATTCAACTTCTCTCATCAAATCCAAAGTGAATAAAATGTGTCCATCAGTTATCTCGGTGTTGTTAGCTAAAGTCACTCCTTCTTATTAGTTTTCTGGAGGTCCATCTGAAAATAATCCCTCATTCATTAGAAAAGAAGATTCAAGAAGACCTGTTTTTGGGGGCGTGTCTGTTTGATTGACAGGCCTGTGGTGCAGTCAGGTTACAGCTATCGGTGGGCGGGACGTAGTATCGTCAGGTTTCCGAGGTTCCCTGATTGTCCCTCTCTGGCTTGATAAAAGGGAGCAGCAGGACACCAGACACGAGAGAGGACACGGAGTAGCAGGGTGGCTACGAGACAGACCAGTACACAGAAAGTGTGCATGTATGTGGTGGAAATAAACACCTTGGAGACCAGAATTCAGCCGACTATTGTCGTTCGTGCTGGGAGAACCCACCCGTTCAATTCAATTTTATTTATATTGCGCTAAATCACAACACAGGTTATTTCATGGCACTTAACACATTAAAGTCTTTACAGCAAGACTTTACAACATTATACAGAGAAACCAACAATTCAACAATTCAACAATTCCCACATAAACTAGGAGGTAAAAACTCCTCTTTAAGGGAGAAAAATCTCCAACAGAGGGAAGAAAAACTCTCTTTAACAGGAAGAAACCTCCAACAGAACCAGGATCAGAGGTGGGCGGAGCATCTGTTAACAGAACCAGGATCAGAGGTGGGCGGAGCATCTGTTAACAGAACCAGGATCAGAGGTGGGCGGAGCATCTGTTAACAGAACCAGGATCAGAGGTGGGCGGAGCATCTGTTAACAGAACCAGGCTCAGAGGTGGGCGGAGCATCTGTTAACAGAACCAGGATCAGAGGTGGGCAGAGCATCTGTTAACAGAACCAGGCTCAGAGGTGGGCGGAGCATCTGTTAACAGAACCAGGATCAGAGGTGGGCGGAGCATCTGTTAACAGAACCGGGCTCAGAGGTGGGCGGAGCATCTGTTAACAGAACCGGGATCAGAGGTGGGCGGAGCATCTGTTAACAGAACCAGGATCAGAGGTGGGCGGAGCATCTGTTAACAGAACCGGGATCAGAGGTGGGCGGAGCATCTGTTAACAGAACCAGGATCAGAGGTGGGCGGCCATCTGCCTGACCGGTTGGGGTGAGAGGAGAGCAGAGAGAGAAAAGGACAGCATAGAGATAGAAGAGAAGAACTGTTGGTGGAGACGACAATCACAGAGCAGAGACATGCAGCTCCATGACGGGACATCTGGAAAAGAAAGAACAGAAACTACACGAGTGAAGGAACTGAATGGAGACAACAGATAATAAGAAGAAACTATGGGAGAGAAGAAGATGGTGAGGTATGAGTCAGTTAAAGAGTAGGAGGAAAGAAAAGAAGCTCAGCATGTAACGAGGTCCTCCAGCAGCCTCGGCCTATAACAGCATAACTAAAGGTTGGTTCAGGTCTACCTGAGCCAGCCCTAACTATAGGCTTCATCAAGAAGGAAAGTTTTGAGTCTAATATTAAAGGTAGAGAGGGTTTCTGCCCCTCCAACACAAACTGGGAGCTGGTTCCACAGGGGAGGAGCCTGAAAACTGAAGCTCCGCCTCCCATTCTACTTCTGGAAACTCTAGGAACCACAAGTAGACCAGCGTACTGAGAGAGAAGTGCTCTGCTAGGATTATATGGTTCTATAAGATCTCTAAGATATGATGGAGCCTGGTCATGTAGAGCTTTGTAAGTCATCAAGAGAATTTTAAACTCTGTTCTTATATATATATATGTATATTTATTATTAATTTAATTTATATATATATATATATATACACACACAAACAGTTTAATAAATTGAAGTCGTATGCATGAAGTATTTTTTTTGGTTTTTACTGTGTTGACATTAACTGAGAATCAGAGGAAATTGAGACTTTTCTCCAAAACTGCTGCTTTAAACGAACCATTTTAAATAATAACGTGATGCTGAAGAAAATAAAGATCCTGATAGAAGATATGGCACCGCTCTACAGAAGGGAAGACACCGGGATGCTGGGGGTGATAATGGAGCTCAGTCAGGTAGCACAGTGCTAACGTTAGTTAGCATGCTGTCTGTAGAGCGAGCAGGATTGTTGGTCAGAACATCCAGAGTTTCATGCTGACCTGCAGACTGCAGATGTAGTAGAACATCCTGGTACTGTTGGTACACTCTATTTAACATACTGAGTACTGGGACGTACTAGATCTGTTTCTGGTGTACTAAACAGGATGTTAGTGGATGATGGATAACAAGGTTGTTTTCCAGCGGCAGGGACATGCTGAAAGCCAAAGTTCCAGGATGTGGCGGTCTGATCAACGGAGACCCGGTGAATCCATGCAGCCGTCAGAGTTGAGTGCTGCTGTGACAAAAAATAGTTTAGTTCAAAAAGGCACCACTTCACGCGTATCAATAAACCACTGACGAAGTCAACCTCTGTGTTCTGCTTTTAGCATCAACCAGAACCTTTGTGCTGAAACACTGTCGACTAAACGGGATTATTTCTGTTTCCTGTGTTCACATTAAAGATGAACAGTGCAGACACACTGCATGTCGACGTGCCAACGCCATGCAGAGCACATCAGTGCTCTTTGTTCCTGAGCTCACACTAAGCCCTCCGTCTCATTCTCATCCTCAAACACATCGGAGCTTTGTAACAGGATAAGATGCTTGATTTCTGCACAACAACACACGACGCTTTATTTAGAGCTGCACTCAGTGTGTCACACACACACACACAATAAATAGGATTTAGACTTTACATTTACTGAATTTGTTTTTAGAGCATCTGAATTGAAGTCTTGTCACACTGAAGCCACAACGACAAGTGACTCAACACTGTTTCAACAGAAAAACCTAAAATGGATGTGCTCATATGACTCATAACTTCACAAATCTATGTATTAATAGTGCAAAAAATTAATATACAATTATTAATATTAAATATTAAAACAGGCATTATTAGTAAGAAATCCAACAAAAAAATATATTTTTCCACCCAAAAGAACCCAGAAACAAGCATCCAGCTGGTTTTCTCAAGCTGATGAACATACATGCACTTCCTGTTTAGAAGCTGATGAACATACGTGCACTTCCTGTTTAGAAGCTGATGAACATACGTGCACTTCCTGTTTAGAAGCTGATGAACATAGGTGCACTTCCTGTTTAGAAGCTGATGAACATACATGCACTTCCTGTTCAGAAGCTGATGAACATACGTGCACTTCCTGTTTAGAAGCTGATGAACATACGTGCACTTCCTGTTTAGAAGCTGATGAACATACGTGCACTTCCTGTTTAGAAGCTGATGAACATACGTGCACTTCCTGTTTAGAAGCTGATGAACATAGGTGCACTTCCTGTTGAAAGAGCGCCATAATAATGCTGGTGGAGACCAGAAATAGAGCTGAAAAAGAGCTGCTGTTGGACTTTCATTCATTAAACAGACTTCTCCACCAGCATTATTATGGCGCTCTTTCAACAGGAAGTGCACACAAATCAGTTATTACGTTGCTCTGCTGTAAAAGGACAAAGTTTTGCTATCATGTTCGATAAACTGCTTTGTTAAGTGGAAAAATGCTGTTGTGTTTTAAATGGGGGTAATTTTTGGGGCATTTTGATTATTTTTATGGATAATTTTGTCAAAACATTTGCAAAACACGTTAGAAAATAAAAACTTGATATCTTCTTTTGTAGCAGTTTGGTAGATATCACATGTCAATGCACACGGGTAAATATATGTTTAATAAGTGAACATACATGTGTTTTATATGTAATCCTGTGTTTGGTGAACATCACGTGGCCTGCAGTAACCTCAGGCCTCCCTCAGAGCTCCTCCCCCTTCCTCTCGTTCTCTCTCTGTTTCTCTGATTGGCTACAGGTGTGCTGGGGGCGGAGCCACCAGCTGCACCTCATCCCAGTAATCAGGACCTCTACATGTACTCAGATCTGTCAGCTCATCATTCCATCAGTGGTTCTGCTCCTGTTTCTCACCTCGCTGTGATCAACTTCATTCTTCATCTCTTCTGTAGTCCTGACATCTGACTCCACCCCCTGCCTCGTCTTCCTCACCCGCTGCCCTTCATCAGCCCTCGGCCCTCCCCGTGGGATCGCTGCTCACTCAGTTCAGCTGGAGACCTCTTTGGACCGTCACACCTCTGCAGCACTCTGCAGCCCATCAGCAGCTTCCCTCTCTGGACTGCAGTTTAAAGCTCCTCTTATCCTCCAGTCAGTCTGCTGAGTGCTGTAAAAACACCTGGAACTGTTTCACTGGCTCCACAGGGGGTCTGCATTCAGCTTCACTAACACTTAACAGGGCTTCACATTTAGTCCCATTGAGTTTTAGATTGACTACACATGTGTATCCCATAAAGTTTTACGTGAGAATAATATTCACAGGTTTCACATATTTAACATGAAAACTGTGTTTGCACATTTTAAGTTTCAGATGTGGTCACATGTTAGAGATAATTCATATTGAATCATTGACAGTTGAATCAAAAGTTGTTACTGTCAAGTATAAAATAAATCAAAGACAACGGCAGTGTCATCATATTCATGTTAAATGCCATCAGTGCAGGAAGCCCAGTTCAAATAACATGAACAGTCAACACAGAGCATCTACATGTTTAATCAAATCCAGCCAGTGTCTGCAGCTGTGATGCAGTGCAATGTGAAGGTGATGCTCCAGATGTTTCTCTGCAGGAGAGTTGAGGTAAACAAACAAACCTCCCACAGAAACTGAAATCAAATCCAAATATTTATCTGATTCCAATTTATTTACAATTCTTCTCTTTTAATGGAGATGAAGGGATTTATACAAATGCTTTTTATTCGTAAAATGTGTTGTGTTTTTACTTGAAGAGAAAGCAGAAGTCCAGCATGAGATTTTGATTTGAGAGTTCTGGGAGAGGAGGTGGACATGGTTGAGGAGTACAAGTACCTGGGTGTCTCCATGACAACAGACTGAACTGGAAGACCAACATCAACGCTGTCTACAAGAAGGGGATGAGTCGACTCTTTTTCTTGAGGAAACTTCGATCCTTCAATGTGTGCAGCAAGATGTTGGAGATGTTCTACCATCTGTTGTGGCCAGTGCATTGTACCTCGCTGTGGTCTGCTGTGGGAGCAGCATTGGAGCCAGAGACACCAACAGACTTAACAAACTGGTTAAGAAGGCCGGCTCCATCATCGGCTACAAACTGGACAGTCTGGAAAAGGTGGTGGAGAGGAGGACGCTGAACAAACTATTATCCATCTTGGATAATCCTGACCACCCTCTCCACCACCTGCTGCAGGGACAGAGGAGGACGTTCTCCAAAAGACTCCTCCAGCTCCGCTGTCACAAGGACAGATACAGGAGATCATTCCAGATACAGGAGATCGTTCCTGATACAGGAGATCATTCCAGATACAGGAGATCATTCCTGATACAGGAGATCATTCCAGATACAGGAGATGATTCCTGATACAGGAGATCATTCCTGATACAGGAGATCATTCCAGATACAGGAGATGATTCCTGATACAGGAGATCATTCCTGATACAGGAGATCATTCCAGATACAGGAGATGATTCCTGATACAGGAGATGATTCCTGATACAGGAGATCATTCCAGACACAGGAGATGATTCCTGATCCAGGAGATCGTTCCTGATACAGGAGATCGTTCCAGATACAGGAGATAGTTCCAGATACAGGAGATCGTTCCAGATACAGGAGATGATTCCTGATACAGGAGATCGTTCCAGATCCAGGAGATCGTTCCTGATACAGGAGATCGTTCCAGATACAGGAGATCATTCCTGATACAGGAGATCGTTCCAGATACAGGAGATGATTCCTGATACAGGAGATCGTTCCAGATACAGGAGATCGTTCCAGATACAGGAGATCGTTCCTGATACAGGAGATCATTCCTGATACAGGAGATCGTTCCAGATCCAGGAGATCGTTCCTGATACAGGAGATCGTTCCAGATACAGGAGATCGTTCCTGATACAGGAGATCGTTCCAGATACAGGAGATCGTTCCTGATACAGGAGATTGATACAGGAGATCATTTCTGATACAGGAGATCATTCCTGATCTTTATTTATCTATCTATCTATCTATCTATCTATCTATCTATCTATCTATCTATCTATCTATCTATCTATCTGTCTGTCTGTCTGTCTGTCTGTCTGTCTGTCTGTCTGTCTGTCTGTCTGTCTGTCATGATGAAGTTGACAGAGAAAACCAAACAGCTGATTGTGTCTCCAGAGATAATGCTTTCTGGTGTCAGACCCCGGTGGAGGACATCCTGTTCTCAGAGGCTCGTGGCTTCCCTCCTCCTGCAGCTCTGAATTCTTCATCGCTCCCGACTCTCCCTGTGCTGCTGCTCAATAATAGATAGAAGCTGCTGCACCTCCTGCTCCATCTCTCTCTGCAGCTGTGCATCAGCTCACACATTATTCATCCAGTCCGATAGCAGGGAACCGTCCTGACAGCAGGAGGTTCACAGGGAATCCTGAGACTTCCAGTGGCGGAAGAGTAGCCGACCTGAGACGCTCCACTGCTGCCAGGAGCGATACTACGTCCCGCCCATTATCCACAAATGGAGAAAACATGGAACAGTGGTGAACCTTCCCAGGAGCGGCCGGCCGACCAAAATTACCCCGAGAGAGCAGCGACGACTCATCCGAGGTCACAAAAGACCCCACGACAACATCCAAAGAACTGCAGGCCTCACTTGCCTCAGTTCAGGTCAGTGTTCATGACTCCACCAGAAGAAAGAGACTCGGCAGAAATGGCTGCATGGCAGAGTTCCAAGACTAAAACCACCGCTGAGCAAAAACAACATTAAGGCTCGTCTCATTTTTGCCAGAAAACATCTTGATGATCCCCGAGACTTTTGGGAAAATACTCTGTGGACTGACGAGACCAAAGTTGAACTTTTTGGAAGGTGTGTGTCCCGTTACATCTGGAGTAAAAGTAACACCGCATTTCAGAAGAAGAACATCATACCAACAGTAAAATATGGTGGTGGTAGTGTGATGGTCTGGGGCTGTTTTACTGCTTCAGGACCTGGAAGACTTGCTGTGATAAATGGAACCATGAATTCTACCGTCTACCAAAACATCCTGAAGGAGAACGTCCGGCCATCTGTTCGTGACCTCAAGCTGAAGTCAACTTGGGTTCTGCAGCAGGACAATGATCCAAAACACACCAGCAAGTCCACCTCTGAATGGATGAAGAAAAACAAAATGAAGACTTTGGAGTGGCCTAGTCAAAGTCCTGAACTGAATACTATTGAGATGCTGTGGCATGACCTTAAAAAGGAGGTTGGTGCTGGAAAACCCTCCAATGTGGCTGAATTACAACTCTGTAAAGATGAGTGGGCCAACATTCCTCCACAGCTGGAAAAGAATCAATGCAAATTATTGCAAACGCTTCATTGCAGTTGTTGCTGCTAAGGGTGGCCCAACCAGTTATTAGGTTTAGGGGCAAACACTTTTTCACACAGGGCCATGTGGGTTTGGATTGTTTTTCTCCCTTAATAATAAAAACCTTCATTTAAAAACTGCATTTTGTGTTTAAGAAATCAGGAAGGGGGCAAACACGTTTTCACACCACTGTACATACACACATATTTATCACCCTTTTACCTCGTGGAATGTCTTTAGTCCATATAGAGTGTCTTTAGTCAATGTGGAGTGTATTTCGTCCATGTGGAGTGTCTTTAGTCCATGTGGAGTATATTTAGTCCATGTGGAGTGTCTTTAGTCCATGTGGAGTGTCTTTAGTCCATGTAGAGTGTCTTTAGTCCATGTGGAGTGTCTTTAGTCCATGTAGAGTATATTTAGTCCATGTGGAGTGTCTTTAGTCCATGTGGGGTGTCTTTAGTCCATGTAGAGTGTCTTTAGTCCATGTAGTGTATTTAGTCCATGTGGAGTGTCTTTAGTCCATGTAGTGTGTATTTAGTTCATTTAGTGTCTTCAGTCCATGTAGAGTATATTTAGTCCATGTGGAGTGTCTTCAGTCCATGTGGAGTGTATTTAGTCCACGTGGATTGTCTATAGTCCATGCTGAGAGTCTTTACTCCATGCAGAGTGTATTTAGTTCATGTAGTGTCTTCAGTCCATGTAGAGTATATTTAGTCCATGTGGAGTGTCTTCAGTCCATGTGGAGTGTCTTTAGTCCACGTGGATTGTCTATAGTCCATGCTGAGAGTCTTTACTCCATGCAGAGTGTATTTAGTTCATGTAGTGTCTTTAGTCCATGTAGAGTATATTTAGTTCATGTAGAGTATATTTAGTCCATGTGGAGTGTATTTAGTTCATGTAGTGTCTTTAGTCCATGTAGAGTATATTTAGTCCATGTGGAGTGTCTTCTGTCCATGTAGGGTGTCTTTAGTCCATGTGGGGTGTCTTTAGTCCATGGAGAGTGTATTTAGTTCATGTAGAGTATATTTAGTCCATGTGGAGTGTCTTTAGTCCATGTAGAGTGTATTCAGTCCATGTAGAGTGTATTTAGTCCGTGTAGAGTGTCTTTAGTCCATGTAGAGTATATTTAGTCAATGCGGAGTGTCTTTAGTCCATGTGGGGTGTCTTTAGTCCATGTAGTGTCTTTAGTCCATATGGGGTGTCTTTAGTCCATGTAGTGTATATTTAGTTCATGTAGTGTATATTTATTTCATGTAGAGTATATTTAGTCCATGTGGAGTGTCTTTTGTCCATGTAGAGTGTCTTTAGTCCATGTAGAGTGTATTTAGTCAATGTAGAGTGTATTTAGTCCATGTAGAGTATATTTAGTCCATGTGGAGTGTATTTAGTCCATGTAGAGTGTCTTTAGTCCATGTAGAGTTTATTTAGTAAATGTAGAATGTATTTAGTCCAATTAGAGTGTATTTAGTCCATGTGGAGTGTCTTTCATCCATGTAGAGTGTATTTAGTCCATGTAGTGTCTTTAGTCCATGTAGAGTATATTTAGTCCATGTGGAGTGTCTTCTGTCCATATAGAGTGTCTTTAGTCCATGTGGGGTCTCTTTAGTCCATGTAGTGTCTTTAGTCCATGTAGTGTATTTAGTCCATGTGGAGTGTCTTTAGTCCATGTCGTGTGTATTTAGTTTATGTAGTGTCTTTAGTCCATGTGGAGTATATTTAGTCCATGTGGAGTGTCTTTAGTCCATGTAGTGTATATTTAGTCCATGTGGAGTATCTTTTGTCCATGTAGAGTGTATTTAGTCCATGTAGTGTCTTTAGTCCATGTAGACTATATTTAGTCCATGTGGAGTGGCTTTAGTCCATGTGGAGTGTCTTTAGTCCATGTGGAGTGTCTTTAGTTCATGTAGTGTCTTTAGTCCATGTGGAGTATATTTAGTCCATGTGGAGTATCTTTAGTCCATGTATAGTATATTTAGTCCATGTGGAGTATCTTTTGTCCATGTAGAGTGTATTTCGTCCATGTAGTGTCTTTAGTCCATGTAGAGTATATTTAGTCCATGTGGAGTGTCCTCTGTCCATGTAGAGTGTCTTTAGTCCATGTGGGGTGTCTTTAGTCCATGTAGAGTATATTTAGTCCATGTGGGGTGTCTTTAGTCCATGTAGTGTCTGTAGTCCATATGGGGTGTCTTTAGTCTATGTAGAGTGTCTTTAGTCCATGTGGAGTGTCTTTTGTCCATGTGGAGTGTCTTTTGTCCATGTAGTGTATATTTAGTTCATGTAGTGTATATTTATTTCATGTAGAGTATATTTAGTCCATGTGGAGTGTCTTTAGTCCATGTAGAGTGTCTTTAGTCCATGTATAGTGTATTTTGTCCGTGTGGAGTGTCTTTAGTCCATGTAGAGTGTCTTTAGTCCATGTAGAGTGTATTTAGTCAATGTAGAGTGTATTTAGTCAAAGTAGAGTGTATTTAGTCCATGTGGAGTGTCTTTAGTCCATGTAGAGTATATTTAGTCCATGTGGAGTGTCTTTAGTTCATGTAGTGTCTTTAGTCCATGTGGAGTATATTTAGTCCATGTGGAGTATCTTTAGTCCATGTAGAGTATATTTAGTCCATGTGGAGTATCTTTTGTCCATGTAGAGTGTATTTCGTCCATGTAGTGTCTTTAGTCCATGTAGAGTATATTTAGTCCATGTGGAGTGTCCTCTGTCCATGTAGAGTGTCTTTAGTCCATGTGGGGTGTCTTTAGTCCATGTAGAGTGTATTTCGTCCATGTAGTGTCTTTAGTCCATGTAGAGTATATTTAGTCCATGTGGAGTGTCTTTAGTCCATGTAGAGTGTATTCAGTCCATGTAGAGTGTATTTAGTCCGTGTAGAGTATATTTAGTCAATGCGGAGTGTCTTTAGTCCATGTGGGGTGTCTTTAGTCCATGTAGTGTCTTTAGTCCATGTAGAGTGTATTTAGTCAATGTAGAGTGTATTTAGTCCATGTAGAGTATATTTAGTCCATGTGGAGTGTATTTAGTCCATGTAGAGTGTCTTTAGTCCATGTAGAGTGTATTTAGTCAATGTAGAATGTATTTAGTCCAATTAGAGTGTATTTAGTCCATGTGGAGTGTCTTTCATCCATGTAGAGTGTATTTAGTCCATGTAGTGTCTTTAGTCCATGTAGTGTATTTAGTCCATGTGGAGTGTCTTTAGTCCATGTCGTGTGTATTTAGTTTATGTAGTGTCTTTAGTCCATGTGGAGTATATTTAGTCCATGTGGAGTGTCTGTAGTCCATGTAGTGTATATTTAGTCCATGTGGAGTATCTTTTGTCCATGTAGAGTGTATTTTGTCCATGTAGTGTCTTTAGTCCATGTAGACTATATTTAGTCCATGTGGAGTGGCTTTAGTCCATGTGGAGTGTCTTTAGTTCATGTAGTGTCTTTAGTCCATGTGGAGTATATTTAGTCCATGTGGAGTATCTTTTGTCCATGTAGAGTGTATTTCGTCCATGTAGTGTCTTTAGTCCATGTAGAGTATATTTAGTCCATGTGGAGTGTCCTCTGTCCATGTAGAGTGTCTTTAGTCCATGTGGGGTGTCTTTAGTCCATGTAGAGTATATTTAGTCCATGTGGAGTGTCTTCTGTCCATGTAGGGTGTCTTTAGTCCATGTGGGGTGTCTTTAGTCCATGTAGTATATTTAGTCCATTTGGATTGTCTATAGTCCATGTAGAGTGTCTTTAGTCCATGTAGAGTGTATTTAGTTCATGTAGTGTCTTTAGTCCATGTAGAGTATATTTAGTCAATGCGGAGTGTCTTTAGTCCATGTGGAGTGTCTTTAGTCCATGTAGAGTATATTTAGTCCATGTGGGGTGTCTTTAGTCCATGTTGTGTCTTTAGTCCATATGGGGTGTCTTTACTCCATGTAGAGTGTCTTTAGTCCATGTTGAGTGTTTTTAGTCCATGTAGTGTATATTTAGTTCATGTAGTGTATATTTATTTCATGTAGAGTATATTTAGTCCATGTGGAGTGTCTTTAGTCCATGTAGAGTGTCTTTAGTCCATGTAGAGTGTATTTAGTCAATGTAGAGTGTATTTAGTCCATGTAGAGTATATTTAGTCCATGTGGAGTGTATTTAGTCCATGTAGAGTGTCTTTAGTCCATGTAGAGTGTATTTCGTCAATGTAGAATGTATTTAGTCCAAGTGGAGTGTATTTAGTCCATGTGGAGTGTCTTTCATCCATGTAGAGTGTATTTAGTCCATGTAGTGTCTTTAGTCCATGTAGAGTATATTTAGTCCATGTGGAGTGTCTTCTGTCCATATAGAGTGTCTTTAGTCCATGTGGGGTGTCTTTAGTCCATGTCGTGTCTTTAGTCCATGTAGTGTATTTAGTCCATGTGGAGTGTCTTTATTCCATGTCGTGTGTATTTAGTTTATGTAGTGTCTTTAGTCCATGTGGAGTATATTTAGTCCATGTGGAGTGTCTTCTGTCCATGTAGGGTGTCTTTAGTCCATGTGGGGTGTCTTTTTTCCAGGTAGTTTCTTTAGTCCATTTGGGGTGTCTTTAGTCCATGCAGAGTATATTTAGTCCATGTGGAGAGTCTATAGTCCATGTAGAGTATATTTAGTCCATGTGGAGTGTCTTCTGTCCATGTAGGGTGTCTTTAGTCCATGTGGGGTGTCTTTAGTCCAGGTAGTTTCTTTAGTCCATGTGGAGTGTATTTAGTCCATGTAGAGTGTATTTAGTCAATGTGGAGTGTCTATAGTCCATGTAGAGTGTCTTTAGTCCATGTGGGGTGTCTTTAGTCCATGTAGAGTGTCTTTAGTCCATGTGGAGTGTCTTTAGTCCATGTGGAGTGTATTTAGTCCATGTGGAGTGTCTTTAGTCCATATAGTGTGTATTTAGTTCATGTGGAGTGTATTTAGTCCATGTGGAGTGTCTTTAGTCCATGTAGAGTATATTTAGTCCATGTGGAGTGTCTTTAGTCCATGTGGAGTGTATTTAGTCCATGTGGAGTGTCTTTAGTCCATGTCGAGTATATTTAGTCCATGTGGAGTGTATTTAGTCCATGTGGAGTGTCTTTAGTCCATGTAGAGTATATTTAGTCCATGTGGAGTGTCTTCTGTCCATGTAGAGTGTCTTTAGTCCATGTGGGGTGTCTTTAGTCCATGTAGAGTATCTTTAGTCCATGTGGAGTGTCTTTAGTCCACGTGGATTGTCTATAGTCCATGTAGAGTGTCTTTAGTCCATGTGGAGTGTCTTTAGTCCATGTGGAGTGTATTTAGTCCATGTGGAGTGTCTTTAGTCCATGTCGAGTATATTTAGTCCATGTGGAGTGTATTTAGTCCATGTGGAGTGTCTTTAGTCCATGTAGAGTATATTTAGTCCATGTGGAGTGTCTTCTGTCCATGTAGAGTGTCTTTAGTCCATGTGGGGTGTCTTTAGTCCATGTAGAGTATCTTTAGTCCATGTGGAGTGTCTTTAGTCCACGTGGATTGTCTATAGTCCATGCTGAGAGTCTTTAGTCCATGCAGAGTGTATTTAGTTCATGTAGTGTCTTTAGTCCGTGTAGAGTATATTTAGTCCATGTGGAGTGTCTTTAGTCCATGTAGAGTGTCTTTAGTCCATGTGGAGTGTATTTAGTCCATGTGGAGTGTCTTTAGTCCATGTAGAGTGTCTTTAGTCCATGTGGGGTGTATTTAGTCCATGTAGTGTCTTTAGTCCATGTAGTGTATTTAGTCCATGTGGAGTGTCTTTAGTCCATGTCGTGTGTATTTAGTCCATGTAGTGTCTTTAGTCCATGTAGTGTATTTAGTCCATGTGGAGTGTCTTTAGTCCATGTGGAGTGTATTTAGTCCATGTAGTGTCTTTAGTACATGTAGAGAATATTTAGTCCATGTGGAGTGTCCTCTGTCCATGTAGAGTGTCTTTTGTCCATGTGGGGTGTCTTTAGTCCATGTAGTGTCTTTAGTCCAAATGGGGTGTCTTTAGTCCATGTAGAGTGTCTTTAGTCCATGCAGAGTGTCTTTAGTCCATGTAGTTTTTTTAGTCCATGTAGTGTCTTTAGTCCATGCCGACGTCCAGCCTGACCGAGACATCTTACACCTCCACCTGCCGACGTCCACCCTGACCAAGACGTCTTCCACCTCCACCTGCCGACGTCCAGCCTGACAGAGAAGTCTTCCTCCTCCACCTGCTGACGTCCAGCTGACCGAGACATCTTCCACCTCCACCTGCTGACGTCCAGCTTGACAGAGACGTCTTCCACCTCCACCTGCCGACGTCCAGCCTGACAGAGAAGTCTTCCACCTCCACCTGCTGACGTCCAGCCTGACAGAGACGTCTTCCACCTCCACCTGGCGATGTCCAGCCTGACAGAGAATTCTTCCACCTCCACCTGGCGATGTCCAGCCTGACAGAGAATTCTTCCACCTCCACCTGCCGACGTCCAGCCTGACAGAGAATCTTTCCACCTCCACCTGCCGACGTCCAGCCTGACAGAGAAGTCTTCCACCTCCACCTGCCGACGTCCAGCCTGAATGAGACGTCTTCCACCTCCACCTGCTGACATCCAGGCTGATCGAGATGTCTCTGCCTGACGACCTCCACGGGACGTTTGGACCAGCATCGTAGCCAGAAGAACGGCTTGGAATCTGAGAACGGGAGGAAACCCCCGTTATTCGACTCCCACTTGCTGGACCTCTGAGCGACACCATGTGGACCCGTCTCCGGCCCGTGGACTCGTCATGGTTCATTTCTTCAGGGTGAAGAATTTTAAAGTATCATTATAGACTTAAATCCACTAATTCAGTTCTTTCTCTGTTAGCTGGTCACAAATTCCCTCGTTTACTTCACCGTCAGTAATCAGAAGGAATTTGTACATTCTCATTCATATAAACACATCTGTCATTCAGTCATTTCCTGTGAGAAGTTATACAATAAATCCTTTTTAATTAAATCCAACTGTGTCATGAGAATTCTGATTCAGGTTATGATTGACTGATTTCATATTGATTTAGAATTAATAATTTGTCCAATATTGGACTGGTGCCCCTTCTAATAACGAGAGCAAGATTTAATCCTCACGATTTAAATTGACATCACGCTACAACACACACACAAACATGCACACACACCTCCCTGTCGCTGTAGTTCCAGTACACAGTACATTTCTGGAGTTACATGGACTTAAACAAAGAGTTGGATTTTGTGAGTTTATGTTCTAAGTTAGACTCCAGCTGGTGTTCAGAGACTCTGGTGATATTCTGGTGTTCATTCTCTGAGTGTTGAGGAGCATCGTTCAACACCACTCTGTTTACTGCACAGCTTTGTTGATGTATTAGCATTTCCCAGCATGCCTTAGTTATTTCTTCGTAACTTTTGAGAATAAAGAAACTAAATTAAATCTAAGTGATGGGCAGAAATTATATTTAGTTATGTTAAAACATGATGTTATTAACATTTCAATGAAGACATAGTGATAAATAAAATGGGGCTGTCATTCAAAACCATAAGTGTACAAGGGAGGAACTTAACATAAACCAATCAGTTGCATTAATACAAGATACATGCTGCACAACATCAGGAGAATATGGTCTCCTCTCACTCAGAAGGAGGTCCAGGTTCAGGTTCATTCTGGTCCAGGTTCTGGTCCAGGTTCTGGTCATCTCACATCTAGACTACTGTAACTCCCTCCTGGCAGGTCTACCTGTTAGTACCATCTGACCTCTGCAGCTCATCCAGAATGCAGCAGCTCAACTGGTCTTTAACCTCCTAGATTCACTCACACTACTCCCTCTGCTCCTCCTCCTTCTCCTCCTCCTTCTCTACATCCAGGACATGGTCCAACCCTACATCCCAGCCCACTCCCTCTGCTCCTCCTCCTTCTCCTCCTTCTCCTCCTCCTTCTCTACATCCAGGACATGGTCCAACCCTACATCCCAGCCCACTCCCTCTGCTCCTCCTCCTCCTCCTCCTCTTCCTCCTCCTCCTTCTCTACATCCAGGACATGGTCCAACCCTACATCCCAGCCCACTCCCTCTGCTCCTCCTCCTCCTCCTCCTCCTCTACATCCAGGACATGGTCCAACCCTACATCCCAGCCCACTCCCTCTGCTCCTCCTCCTCCTCCTCCTCCTCCTCCTCTACATCCAGGACATGGTCCAAACCTACATCCCAGCCCACTCCCTCTGCTCCTCCTCCTCCTCCTCCTCCTCCTCTACATCCAGGACATGGTCCAACCCTACATCCCAGCCCACTCCCTCTGCTCCTCCTCCTCCTCCTCCTCTTCCTCCTTCTCTACATCCAGGACATGGTCCAACCCTACATCCCAGCCCCTCCCTCCACTCTGCTTCTACCAATCAGCTTGTTGCTCCTCACTGAGGACACATCATCACTAAACCAGGACTGTTTTCTGTCCTGGCTCCTAAATGGTAGAATGAGCTCCACCGACATCAGGACAGCAGAAACTCTGAACATCTTCCACCACAAACTAAAAACACACCTCCTCCTCCTCCTCCTTTATCTTGAACAGTAGAACTTTAGTATCTTCAAATAGAACTTACTGATAGAACTTTGTAGTTTGGCTTTCTGGAAGAAATTGTATTTTCTTGATTCCTGTTGTTCTGGTTTTGTACCCTCATGGTTGAAATGAACTTATTGTAAGTCGCTTTGGATAAAAGAGTCAGATAAATGAAATGAAATGTAATGAAATGTAATGTAATGTGATGTAATGTAATATTCAAACAACTCAAGGTTAAAGTCAAATTTACTCTTCATGGGAGTCGAGTTTTAACTCCCAAAGATTTCAGGTTCAACCCAGAGACCTGTCCATCACCCGACCCTCGTCCCTTCAGAGACCCGTCCATCACCCGACCCTCGTCCCTTCAGAGACCCGTCCATCACCCGACCCTCGTCCTCCTCATGGTCCCGGTGGATTGTGCGCCCGGGGGCTGATTCATCAAATTTGAAACATGCAAGCTGCGACTTCATTATCTTCTTTTGGGACTTTGAGTTGTCAAACAGCAGAAATCCACTGAAGGAACTCACTAACAGCTGATCAGGTCCAACCAGACCTGCAGCCAGTCCTCCTTCATGGAACTTCACTGCAGGTCCAGACTGATAAACACTGAGCTGCAGAACACCACGGTGACACCGATGCACAGCGCACCTGTGACAGGAAACACACCTTCACATTTACACAACTGGAAACAGATTTACCCCCGACAGGAAGGATTCAGGTCCTCCAGTGAAAACGGTGAGACCTCACTGACAGTACTGAACTACAAGTTCAAGTCCTCAGCTCACAACCTGAGCAACATAGAAGTAAGTATAGTTCTTTAAGGATGTGCTTATTTAATGTAGCTACTTTATGTAATGATGGTAAAATCAATTATAATGCATCATTTTCTATAAACTGATCATGCTTGTATCGTTAACGTTCTGTAAGAAACACGTATCTCTGGAAGTCAAATTCAAAAACCATATTTATCATAAAAGCCAAAGTTCAGTTTATTCAATTCAACTTTATTTATATAGCTTCAAGTCACAACAAAGGTTATTTCATGGCACTTAACACATTAAAGTCCTTACAGCAAGACGTTACAATATTATACAGAGAAACCAACAATTCAACAATTCAACGATTCAATAATTCAACAATTCAACAATTCCCACATAAACTAGGAGGTAAAAACTCTCTTTAACAGGAAGAAACCTGCGACAGAACCAGGATCAGAGGTGGGCGGAGCATCTGTTAACAGAACCAGGATCAGAGGTGGGCGGAGCATCTGTTAACAGAACCAGGATCAGAGGTGGGCGGAGCATCTGTTAACAGAACCAGGATCAGAGGTGGGCGGAGCATCTGTTAACAGAACCAGGATCAGAGGTGGGCGGAGCATCTGCCTCGACCGGTTGGGGTGAGAGGAGAGCAGAGAGAGAAAAGGACAGTATGGAGATAGAAGAGAAGAACTGTTGGTGGAGACGACAATCACAGAGCAGAGACATGCAGCTCCATGATGGGACATCTGGAAAAGAAAGAACAGAAACTACACGAGTGAAGGAACTGAATGGAGACAACAGATAATAAGAAGAAACTATGGGAGAGAAGAAGATGGTGAGGTATGAGTCAGTTAAAGAGTAGGAGGAAAGAAAAGAAGCTCAGCATGTAACGAGGTCCTCCAGCAGCCTCGGCCTATAACAGCATAACTAAGGGTTGGTTCAGGTCTACCTGAGCCAGCCCTAACTATAGGCTTCATCAAGAAGGAACGTTTTGAGTCTAATCTTAAAGCTAGAGAGGGTTTCTGCCCCTCCAACACAAACTGGGAGCTTGTTCCACAGGGGAGGAGCCTGAACACTGAAGCTCCGCCTCCCATTCTACTTCTGGAAACTCTAGGAACCACAAGTAGACCAGCGTACTGAGAGAGAAGTGCTCTGCTAGGATTATATGGTTCTAAAAGATCTCTAAGATATGATGGAGCCTGGTCATGTAGAGCTTTGTAAGTCATCAAGAGAATTTTAAATTCTATTCTTGATTTCACAGGAAGCCAGTGAAGAGAAGATAAAACTGGAGAAATATGATCTCTCTTGATAAATCCCGTCAGTACTCTTGCTGCAGCATTTTGGATCAGCTGCAGGTTTTTAATGAGTAATTTGGACATCCTAACAACAAGGAATTACAATAATCTAGTTTAGAAGTAACAAACGCATGAATGAGTTTTTCTGCGTCACGCTGAGGAAGGATTTTCCTGATTTTATTAATATTACGTAGATGAAAGAAGGCAGTTCTGGAGATTTGCTTTATATGGTGTCTAAAGGACAAATCCTCATCAAAGATGACTCCAAGGTTCCTCACAGTTTTGCTGGAGGCCAAGACAACGTCATCTAGAGTAACTAAGTGATTACAGAAAGAGTTTCTGAGGTGTTTAGGACCAAGTACAAGAACTTCTGTTTTGTCTGAATTTAGAAGCAGGAAGTTTTTGGTCATCCAGGCCTTTATGTCTTTTAGACAGGCTTCAAGTTTTACTAACTGATTAGTTTCATCTGGTTTTATAGAAAGATATAGCTGAGTGTCATCTGCATAACAATGGAAGTTGATGCAGTGCTTCCTGATGACATCTCCTAATGGAAGCATGTACAAAGTAAAAAGTATTGGACCTACCACTGAGCCTTGTGGAACTCCATAACTAACTATTGTTTGTCTGGAAGATTCATTGTTGACATGGACAAACTGGAATCTATCTGATAAGTAGGATTTGAACCAGTCTAATGCAGTTCCTTTAATCCTCGTAACGTCTTCTAATCTCTGTAATAAGATCGTATGATCAATCGTATCAAAAGCAGCACTGAGGTCCAGAAGAACAAGTACAGAGACGAGTCCATTATCTGAGGCTAATAAAAGGTCGTTAGTAACTTTCACCAGAGCTGTTTCTGTGCTATGATGAACTCTAAAGACTGAACATCTTCAAACAGATCTTTCCTTTGGAAATGATCACAAAGTTGATTTGAAACAACTTTTTCAAGGATTTTAGAAATAAACGTCAGGTTGTAAATTGGTCTGTAGTTTCCTAAAACAGCTGATCAAGTACAGTTTATCAAACTAAATCTGATTCAACATTACAAAATCTGGAGATTCATGGTTTTAAATGGACAGGAAGGGGATTAAAAACTGAAATCATAAATCTGTCAAATGTGGAATATTTCCCTCAGACGTAATGGAGTATAAATATAACGCTAAATAAATGGAAAGTACAAATACCTCAGATTTGTACTTAAGTGCAGTACTTAGTTACATCCCACCACTGGCCATCAGTTACAGACCATAATAATACTCCACCATGACAACCAGGAAGAGTAATCAGACCGCTCAATGGACTCATTACTGTCTGTGTAAAAATATATCTTTCAATTCAATTTAATTAAATCACCAAATCATAACAAAACACCAGAGACGAGGTGAGTAGAGACTTAGGGAGGGACAGGGAGACACAGCAGGACACACAGAGACACACGAGGACACACAGAGACACACAAGGACACACGGGAACACAAGGAGACAGACAGGGACACACAAGGACACACGGAGACAGATGGGGACACACAGAGACAGACGGGGACACATGGAGACACACGGAGACAGATGGGGACACTGTGTCAAATAAGACAGTTTAGCAGTAACAGTTCCATTCAAATAATTTGTGCCACAGAGATTTAACCTCCACGTTGCCTCCTACAGAAGTGAAAGTGTTTGATTTTATCTTCATGAATATAATCACATCTGATGAGACAATACTTCCTGGTGTGTGTCTCTAACCGAGGGGACAGCAGCTTCCACAGAGGGAGTCCACCTCAATCTAAACCTCCCTTTCAACCTGCATGCTACTCGTGTTACTTTTTTTTTTATTGGAAATGATTCTGAAATTCTAATTCTATGTCCCTCTATACACTTCTAATCAAATGCAATCAGCAGCGACAAGCAGACGCTCACTTCCATCCTTTTGATCAGAAGGAAAAACAATTTAGACTTTTTCATTTTGGAGCTGGTGTGAAATGAAAGCCGAATAAAGGAGAGTGTGTAGAAGACAGAGAGACGGTGAATGGAGGCTGTTAGAGGACGGATGAAAAGAACGGAGCAGATTTCATTAAAGTGATCCATCATGAACGGGCACACACACACACACACACACACACACACACACACACACACACACACACACACACACACAGAATTACACGCCTGGACGGGCCACTCAGAGCCTGAAGGAGATGATAACGTGATGGCTTTTCTTGTCGAGTCCAGCTGAATTGAGTCCACAGATTAAAGTGAAAGTGAAGGTGTACATCCTACCTGTCCCACTGGAGTTTACTCTTCCTCATCATCTTCCTTAGTGAGCTTTCTTTCATTCTCAGCTCTTCACTCTTCTATTAGTTTTACTTTTTCACTGTTCCTGTGCTCAGTCTGTACCAGGCAAAGACATTAGAAACATAAAGAATTTACAATATATGACTTTTTGAGATGCTTTCTTTTTTAAGACATTTTCAGAGATTGTTTTCATATAGTTATACTACTTTTTAATGAAAGAGATTCCCTCTGTAAAACTCCTGACAGTATATTTTTGGAGTTTGTGCTTCTGGAAACAGTTTTGTTCTTATTTTTCATTTTTTTCAATGTTCTGAGGGCCACAAATAAAATTACATTCACATCCATTTTATTGGGGTGAAAGAAGGAATACATATCTCAAAATAAAACAAAAGCAAATAAAACTTTGTGTACAGATGTAGAAAACTAGATATTTGTATTGTAATTTATTGCACTGACCTTTCAAACTAAAACTGAATCTGACCTCAGCAGCGGTAGTTCCTTTTTTTTTTCTAACCCTCTCTGTCTTTTCTATTTGCAGCCATTACTCCTGTTCTTTCATGTACAGAACATCTCCTGCTGTGTTTTTGCTCCACTCCCTCCTCCTCCCTCCTCTTCCACCCTCCCTACCTACACCAAGTATGCAGCTCTACTTTTAATCTTGCCCTGTCTCCATCTCCTCTTCCTGAAAAAAATGAGGTTTTCTTCCAGGATATCTCTGTACTTGGCCGCATCCATCTTTCCTTCAATTGCAACCGGTCGTCCTGTCCCTGCAGCTGAAAAACACCCCCATAGCATGATGCTGCCACCACCATGTTTCACTGTTGGGATTGTATTGGGCAGGTGATGAGCAGTGCCTGGTTTTCTCCACACATACCGCTTAGAATTAACGCCAAAAAGTTCAATCTTGGTCTCATCAGACCAGAGAATCTTATTTCTCATAGTCTGGGAGTCCTTCATGTGTTTTTTGTCAAACTCTATGCGGGCTTTCATATGTCTTGCACTGAGGAGAGGCTTCCGTCGGGCCACTCTGCCATAAAGCCCCGACTGGTGGAGGGCTGCAGTGATAGTTGACTTTGTGGAACTTTCTCCCATCTCCCTACTGCATCTCTGGAGCTCAGCCACAGTGATCTTTGGGTTCTTCTTTACCTCTCTCACCAAGGCTCTTCTCCCACGATTGCTCCGTTTGGCTGGACGGCCAGGTCTAGGAAGAGTTCTGGTCGTCCCAAACTTCTTCCATTTAAGGATTATGGAGGCCACTGTGCTCTTAGGAACCTTGAGTGCTGCAGAAATTATTTTGTAACCTCGGCCAGATCTGTGCCTTGCCACAATTCTGTCTCTGAGCTCCTTGGACAGTTCCTTCGACCTCATGATTCTCATTTGCTCTGACATGCACTGTGAGCTGTAAGGTCTTATATAGACAGGTGTGTGCCTTTCCTAATCAAGTCCAATCAGTTTAATTCAACACAGCTGGACTCCAATGAAGGAGTAGAACCATCTCAAGGAGGATCAGAAGAAATGGACAGCATGTGAGTTAAATATGAGTGTCACAGCAAAGGGTCTGAATACTTATGACCATGTGATATTTCAGTTTTTCTTTTTCAATAAATTTGCACAAATTTCTACATTTCTGTTTTTTTCTGTCAACATGGGGTGCTGAGTGTACATTAATGAGAAATAAAATGAACTTTTTTGATTTTAGCAAATGGCTGCAATGAAACAAAGAGTGAAAAATTTAAAGGGGTCTGAATACTTTCCGTACCCACTGTAGATCAGTTGGAGGCTTCATGTCATTTTCTCTCTTTGAAGACGCCGAACGTAAAAACGGGCTCAGTTTCTCCCCCTACAGTCTGTCTGTGGTACAACACCAGGAACCTTTAGAAGGGTTCCTTCTTCACTTTTGTTTCTATCCGGACATGAATCGGCGGTGCTGTCACTTCCGGTCGGCAGACTTCCTGCTGGTAGAAGTCGCTCTGCTCGGCGGGAACATCTCCGAGGAGAGTGCGAGTTAAACGGACGCGGCGACAGCGGAGGAAGATGAGCTGCGTGCCGGTGAAGCGGCTCTACAAGCAGCTGCCGGTGTGGATCGTGGAGGACCACCACGACGTAAGCCGCTCCGCTGTGTGTCTCTGAAATCCCGCCGGGTGGAACCAAACACATCCACGGGCCGGCAGTTGTTTCAGTCCGGAGCTCCGAGTCTGTTTCACTGAATCATTGTTATTCATGATTATTGATGACGTAATTCGAGGTTGTGATTGATTTGGGACACACTGCTCCGTTGTTCCCTCCCACCGCCTCCATGTGTGAAACATAACACAAAGTAAAGTCTTGACCACAATCACGGATCTTTTTATTCATAAAACAGATCAGAAAGTTATTCACTCCTTCATTCTGCTCTGATTAATAAATACAGCTCTCATCTTCCTGTTTGACTAATGTCGCGTCATTTATACTTTTATTGTGTTGTTTTTGATCATTATAACTTGTAAAGCGTCTTAAGTATCCTGAAAAGCACCATATAAATAAAAAGTATGATTATTATCATTGTTATTTAGTCATTACTGTTTGCTCTACCTGGACAGGTGGTGAAACACATCTACCGGGCCATCGCGTCCAGACACCTCCCCCTGAAGGACCTGAGGATGGTTCACCTCGACTCCCATCCGGACCTGCTCATCCCCGTCAACATGTGTGCCGACACCGTCTTCGAAAAGGACAAACTCTTCAGGTACGTCTGTGTCTTCGTCTCAGGACACACGAGCTGCAGCCGGCTGAACAAAAGCAGAATATGTCTCCTCTCAGGTTGGACCCAGCTCGTTTGAAACAGCCGACCCGGTTCAGAGGAGGGAGGATGGTGTAACAGCTGATCACCTTTCAGAGGAGGGAGGATGGTGTAACAGCTGTGATGTCTGGTCCTTTTAGTGAGCTCAGCATTGAGAACTGGATCATGCCCATGGTGTACGCGGGTCACGTGTCCGGTGTGGCCTGGCTGCATCCATACTGGGCCCAGCAGATCAGAGAGGGACAGCACGCCATGACGGTGGGCAGAGACGCGTCCACCACCACCATCAGGTAGGACACGTCCACCACCACCATCAGGTAGGACACGTCCTCCTCCGTCAGGTGGGACATGTCCTCATCTATCAGGTAGGACATCCTCTGAGACAAACGATGAAGAACATTGTTTGCTTCATGGAGACTTGGCATTCATTCTGTACCTCTGCCTCTGACCTGTCCTCTCATGTCTCTGTCCTGTCCTCTTCTGTCTCTGTCTCTGACCTGTCCTCTTCTGTCTCTGCAGGGTGACCAGTACTGACCCCTACTTCCTCAGTGATGGTCTGTATGTGTGTGAGGATCAGCTGGAGAACTCCAAACCTCTCCGACTGAACGTGGTCCGAGTGAATCCAGTCAAACCAGGTGAGGTTTTATGAGCAGGAGGGGGGTACCAGGTGGGGGTTCGATACCAGGTGGGGGCTGGGTAGCAGGTTGTTTACAGGTGTTTAAAGGGTTGTTTACAGGTTTGTAATGGTTGTTTACAGATTGTTTACAGGTGCGTACCGGTTGTTTACAGGTGTGGTGAGGAGTGTTGTCGTCCCTTCTGTTTGTGACTTCAGTGAAATGGTTTTTCTTCAGGTGTTTCCTCAGGTGAGTTTGGAGGTCTTCAGTTGTGACACTCCCAGTTTTTAATCTGTTGGATGATCGGTTCTAATTCTGCCTCCATGTGTTGAACATCTGGAAATGAAGGTTTGAGGAGGAATAAAGGCTCAGTTAGTGTTTGTGACTGTTAGAGCCTCCATGTTTGATCTCCAGCCTGCAGATGTTTATTATAAACTGGTGATCATATTAATGACTCTGTTTTCCTCAGACTAACTGGGGTCTGTTATTCTGTCCACCTGGAGCTCCTCTGGTTCTGAACAACTCCAGATGTTGTAGTTCAGAGTTGCTCTGCAGTGAAGAAGCTTCAACCTGATCTCCCTCTTACATGTGGGTCCTCCTCACTGTGTTGTCTGAGTGGTCCAGCTCACTGCGTCTGTCTGTCCAGACTCAGCCCAGCAAACATGCTTCATTTTTCACCTCAGAAAACATTTATGAAGCCTTTTTAGAAGATTTAGAAACCTTGGTTTACTTCTGTGGTTCCTCTTTAAAGGACAGCTCTCCATTTCAAACATTTGTATCGTTTGATTCCAGGACAGCAGACAGAGACGAACACAGAGGGACGTCTGACCAAGAGACGGAGGACGGACTGCAGTGAAGCAGGAGAAGCCAGCTGCTCACAGCCGCTCGCAGCGAGCACTGACGCACTGCCGCCAGCAGAGGGCAGCAGCATGAAGGGCCTGAGAGAGGAGGAGGAGGAGGAGGATGAGGATGAAGGATCAACCAGTTATATTGTAGAGAGACTGTCTGAGTTTCTGAGAGACACCGAGCCGTTCGTCCTGGACATCGATCTGGACTTCTTCTCCTGCAAGAACCCCTTCAAGGAACTGTACACACAGGTACGTCTGCTACGTCACGTTCAAACCAGAATCATTACATCCAACAGCCTCCTTATATATAAAGATATAGAAAACTGAATCAGCTGTTCATAACTCACCGTGGAGTCAATCTGCTGGTTCTGAGTGAAGCTTCCATATAAACTGGATCCAGTCTTTGAACTGAAGGACGTCTGTCTGTATAAATGTATAAAAATATCAATATTTATATATTAATATATAAATATCTGGCCATCTTCATACAGAACTGTTGTTAAACTGTAACATGAAGACTTTTCCTGAATCGACCTCCATGTTTCTGTTTCCAGGAAGAGTTCTCCATCCTGAAGGAGCTCTACAACTTCAGAGGACCAAGTCCCAGCGCTGAGCAGGTGAGATGGGGGGGGGCTCAAAGTAGTTTGGCTTTCTGGAAGAAATTGTATTTTCTTGATTCCTGTTGTTCTGGTTTTGTACCCTCATGGTTGAAATTAACTTATTGTAAGTCGCTTTGGATAAAAGAGTCAGATAAATGAAATGTGTGTGTGTGTGTGTGTGTGTGTGTGTGTGTGTCTGTCTGTGTGTGTGTGTGTGTGTGTGTGTGTGTGTGTGCGCAGGAGGAGCTGGATGAGTGTGTGGATCGTCGTATACGTCAGTTAGAAGATCTGGAGGCAGCGTTTGCTGACCTGCTGGAGGACGATGGAGAGGAGACGGTGACACGCTGGGCCAGCAGTCCTGGGTACACACACACACACACACACACACACACACACACACACACACACACACACACACACACACACACACACTTCACCAGAACAACACGCTGCAGGACGTTCGTACATTCAGTGCTTCACCAAAAGTTTCTGAACCTTGAAGAAGTACTTTCCTAATGAAGGACTATTTGAGGGGTGAAAGCACAGTGTCGCCCCCTGCTGGTTCCCCCCTGCGGGAGAAAGTCCTTCAAAGGTTTCTGTTTACCTGGGAACGTTCCTCCCTGCAAATACACCAGACAGGAAATAAGAGTGAGGGAGTCCTTTCAGAGACAGTCCCACTGAATCTTCTTTCTTTTACAGCATGGCTTCATTAGTACAACTGGTTTCCAGTTTGAAGACAAGAAATCATTGCCCTGACTACGAAATGGTAAGAATAATAATAATAATAATAATGACAAACAGTAACTTACAGTAATGACTTGCAACCTGTTTCCTAAACAGTTGGGACACTGTTTAAAATGTAAACAACAACAGAATGCAATGATTTGCATATCTCATAAACCCATATTTAATTGAAAATAGACCAATGACAAAATATCAAATGATAAAATTGAGAATTGTCAGTTTTATAAAAAAAAAAAAAAAAAAAAAAAAAAGTAATTTGATGGCAGCAACACAATTTTAAAAAAGTTGAAACAGTGTCAAAAAAAAGACTGAAAAAATGATGTGAAGCTAATTAAAACACCTGGTGGAACATCTGACATCTAATTATGTTACCATGGCAACAGATCAGTAGCATTGGGTATAAAAGATGATTTCAGAGAGGCAGAGTCTCTCAGCAGTGAAGATGGGGAGAGGTTCACCACTCTGAAAGACTGTGTTGGAAAATAGTGCAACAATCTAAGAATAATGTTCCTCAACGTAAAACTACAAAGAATTAGTGGATTTCATCGTCTACGGTTCATAATATCATTAAAAGATTCAGAGAATCTGGAGAAATCTCTGAACACAAGGGACAAGGCTGGAAACCAATATTGGATGGTGGTGATCTTCGGGCCCTCAGGCAGCACTGCATTAAAAACACACTATTCTGGAGTGGAAATCACTGCATGGGCTCAGGAACACTTGTGAAAACCATCGTCTGTGAACACAGTTCATCGCTGCGTCCATAAATGATGTTAAAACTCTCCAAAGAAGAAACCAGATAGAAACATGATCCAGAAACACCGCCGCCTTCTCTGGACCGAGATCATTGAAGATGGACTGAGGTGAAGTGGAAAACTGTCCTGAGGTCTGATGGATCACAATCTGAGATTCTGTTTGGAAATCATGGACGCTGCATCCTCCAGGTTAAAGAGGAGAGGGACCATCCAGCTTGTTATCAGCTCAGTTCTAAAGCCAGCATCTGTGATGGTACAGGATGCATTAGTGCACATGGCATGGGTATCTTGAACATCTGGAAGGAAGCATTAATGCTGAATGATATATTCAGGTTTTGGAGCAACATATGCTGCCATCCAGACAACGTCTCTTTCAGGGAAGGTCTTGTTTATTTCAGCAGAACAACGTCCAACCACATTCTGCACGTATTCCAACAGCATGGTTCTCTAGTAGAAGAGTCCGCTGATAAACTGGCCTCCTGCAGTCCAGACCTGTCAATCATTGAAAACATCTGGAGCATCAGGACATGAACAATACAACAAAGGAGACCCTGAACTGTTGAGCAGCTGAAATCCTCTATCAGGCCAGAATGGGACCACATTTCACTTTCAAAACTCCAGCAACTGGTCTCCTCAGTTCCTAAAGGTTTCCAGAGTGTTGTTGAAAGAAGAGTTGATGCAGCTCAGTGGTGAACATCATCCTGGAACAACTTTATAGAGACGTGTTGCTGCATCAGATTCAAAATGAGAAGACATTTTTTATAAAACAATAAATTGTCAAATTTGTAACATTTGATATGTCGTCTTCTATTTGTAATTTAATGAGTTTATATGATTTGCACATAATCCCATTTAGCAGGATGAGAGATAAGAGTTTAATTGTTCCCCCGCCCCCCCCAGGTTCACCAGGCAGGGTTAACCTGTGACTCAGTGGAGCTGCCTCACCACATCAGCAGTGACGAGGAGATTGACAGGCTCATATCAGCGGTGCAGCTCTTCCTCAAGGTTCTGCCGTCCCCGACGCTGGTGACGGTGTCCCGGTGAGCAGCACCGCGGCCCAGATGTGCCTCGTAATAAGTGTCGTAGTTCAGGAAGTTACAGAATGTTGGTTGATGTGTGTTTCCAGGTCCAGTCTGGATGAATACTGCCCGCTGGAGCAGGTGGACTCGGTGCAGAGCAGAGTTCTGGTCGTGCTGGAGGGTCTGTATGGAGACCTGGACCTCCACAGAGACTATGAAACCAGCAGCACAGAGACTCAGGACGGACAGACACAGGCCTCCTAACACACACACAGAGAGACACACACACACACATACACACACAGAGAGACACACACACACAGAGACACACACAGAGACACACACACACACACACACACAGAGACACACACACAGATACACACACAGAGAGACACACACACACACACAGAGAGACACACACACATACAGAGACACACAGACACACACACACAGAGACACACAGACACAGAGAGACGCACACAGACACACACACACACACACACACACACACACACACACACACAGAGACACACACACATACAGAGACACACAGACACAGAGAGACACACACACACACACACACACAGAGAGACACACACACAGAGACACACACAGAGACACACACACACACACACAGAGACACGCACACAGAGAGAGACACACACAGACGCGTGCACACACGCACACAGACACACACAGAGACACACACACACACACAGAGACGCGTGCACACACACACACACACGCACACACACAGACACACACACAAAGACACGCACACACACACACACACAGAGATGCGTGCACACACACACACACACACACACACAGAGATGCGTGCACACACACACACAGAGACGCGTGCACACACACACACACAGAGACGCGTGCACACACACACACAGAGATGCGTGCACACACACACACACACACACACACAGAGATGCGTGCACACACACACACAGAGACGCGTGCACACACACACACACAGAGATGCGTGCACACACACACACACACAGAGATGCGTGCACACACACACACACAGAGACGCGTGCACACACACACACACAGAGACGCGTGCACACACACACACAGAGATGCGTGCACACACACACACACAGAGACGCGTGCACACACACACACACACAGAGATGCGTGCACACACACACACACACAGAGATGCGTGCACACACACACACACACAGAGATGCGTGCACACACACACACACAGAGACGCGTACACACACACACACAGAGACGCGTGCACACACACACACACAGACGCGTGCACACACACACACACACACAGAGATGCGTGCACACACACACACACACACAGAGACGCGTGCACACACACACACACAGAGATGCGTGCACACACACACACACACACAGACGCGTGCACACACACACACACAGAGACGCGTGCACACACACACACACAGAGACGCGTGCACACACACACACACAGAGACGCGTGCACACACACACACACAGAGACGCGTGCACACACACACACAGAGATGCGTGCACACACACACACACACACAGAGACGCGTGCACACACACACACACAGAGATGCGTGCACACACACACACACACAGAGACGCGTGCACACACACACACACACAGAGATGCGTGCACACACACACACACACAGAGACGCGTGCACACACACACACACAGAGACGCGTGCACACACACACACACAGAGACGCGTGCACACACACACACACACACAGAGACGCGCACACAAACACACACACACACACACACACACATCCGGAGAAGATGACGAGAAGATTGTGCTCATCACGAGCTGCTGCAGTTCTTCAGTGTTGGAAGGTTTACAGATGAATCTGTTTACAATATAACTGTTTTAATTCCTTATCAAAGTCATGTAACCGATTACACTTGATGATTTGAGCAGAATTAAAGATTGAATTAAATAGATTTGTGTCTCATTTAGATTGAAAGTTGCTGATGGATCATTATCACGAGCTGAGATGACGCTGCTGGTCTGAACGGTAATAACACAGTGGACACGTGACCGTACAACGTGACAAGTGAAAATAAATGAGAGGCTTCGTTATGTGTACAATGATGGCCGTCACATTTCATTTCTACAATCCAGCAGAATCCAGACTTTTTCCAGACTCAAATTAAAGCTGCAGCTTCCTGAACACAACGTGTTTGTTCTCCACTGCTGCTGGACAGAAGAATCAGAGTGTTTATTGAGTTAAACAGAGGACACAAAAACACTGAATTCTGGGTAAAATAATTAAAGCTGCAGATATTTAGGAGGCTGATGTGTTCACATGATGAGGTCATTTCCTGTCAGTGCAGAACAGCAGTGAGATCTGAAACAACAGGACTCTAGAAACTCAAGTCCTGCACAGTCCTAACATGTGAGAACTATTAGTTTGTGAACTGATGGAAGACGCACAAGAAGAGTACAAATGTAAACTGTAAGCAGTGAAATGTGGGTCCTCACATGCTGCACGGCGGGGAGCCAGCGGGTCGGGGAATAATCGAAAAGAAGTCATACTATAGCATGTCGCCCCAAATATGATGAAAATATCCTAAATGTGAGATTTTTGGAAATTTTGGAAGTTGAAAATTCATTTTTCTTTTTCCAGTTTTCAATTACATGCTATTGTGAGTTTTTTTGTACCTTGAACATGAACTTTTTTGGACTTGAATTGAACCAATGACCTTCTGACTGAGAGGCACCAGCACTAACCACTGTGATGCTGTGACTTTCTTTTGTCCTTTTGAGGACATACCATAGTATGACTATTATTTCATATTTTGGATGACAATACAAAGTCATACTATAGCATGATGTCAGAAATATGAAAAAAACTTTGAATATTTTGGATGACTTTTTTTTATCACTTTTTGGAGTATGACCTTTTTCTGAACTGACATGCTTCAAGTTACTTCTCACTGAGGCAACTTCTCCAACCACTGTCATACTATATGTCCCAAATATGAAGAAAAAAAAAAAAGCCTCTTTTGGGGGATTTTTATTTTTGTTTGAGTTTTGTATTGTTGTTGACCTTTGGTTTGGTATTAGTATGACTGCATGTACAAACCTGAACCCCAGTGGCTTACCGTTAGAGGGACTCCCCCTCCATGAACCATGTGTGTTGTGCTCTGTAATAGTCCATTTATTTTTGAGGAGAAAAATAATACTATTTCCTTGGATAACAACAGAGCTTCTGCCCCTTCGGTGCTCGGGCCCTTAATATGACAACGTAACTGAAGTAATCACTCCGGTCACGTTACTGTTCTGATCATGAATCAGTTTAATTGTACGATGTGATGGTAACAGAATCACTGAAGCAAATTCAGTTCAGTCAAAATGTTGAACAAAGAATTAAAAAAACAGACGTGAATGATTTGAAATGAATGAACAGACTCTGAAACACCATCAGACCTCCACCTAAAGACACGTTACAAACACGCTCTTCACATGACGTTAGACAGATATGAACCCTGACACGTCCTATGATATCTAATGTCATTTGAGTCACATGTTAACTGTAATAATAAGAAATGTAACGGACTGTTTGGAGAAATGATGTCGAGTCTAAATATATTATAAAAAACCCTGATTATTAATCTGCCCGTTACTTCATCGTTGGACAGAGGGAGGAAGAGGAGGCGCGGCGGCCATCTTTACAAACATCTGGGACAGTTTTCAGAGGTTCGGACCATCAGACACCAAACTGAAGCATTAAAACAGACGTTCGCTGTTCCTGAGCGCGAGTGATGGACTTTAAAACATTAAACCAGAAGAAGAACACATGAACCTTAAAACGATCATTGACAATGTTTCCTGAGTTATTAAAAATGATGCTGAGCCCCGTTGACCATCGTCCTGAACAGAAGAGGACGCTGTGTCTCCTTCCTGTTTCCAGCTCCTCATCTACCGTCCTGTTTTAGAGTCTACGGTGGGACTTCCTTTGGTCGGCGGATGTTTGGCTTTAAAAGGTCCAACCCATCACATTAACAGACATTCAGGAAACATTAATAAGTGATTGAGTACCGGCTGCATGGGAGCATCCCTTATGGATCTGCATCCGTTCATAACAGCAGCATTAAAAATCCATCATCCAGCAGGATGATGGATCCTTCAACTGTCTCCAGCTCTCTATTAATAACATGTTTCACTACCATGTCGTTTAAAAACATGAAGACTAATAATTCATCTGCAGAGTACAGAGTTCAAGTAGAAACCACTGGAACGAAGGAACCGTGACTCAACAATGGGATTAATATGAAGATTAAAATATGTGTTGATGTGGATTACTCCCTCGCGTGCCTTCGTCCTCGGCCGTCCTTCACTCCTGCTTCCTGGAGCGTCCCCTGAACGTGTCCATGAGGCTGAAGGCTCCGAGGTAATGACCCAGCATGATGCCTTGCTTCACGGGCAGGACGCTGTGGAGAGACGCAACAAACATCAGCTGGACGTCAGGACGCTTCACAACTGGTGGAACAAAAAGTACTGATTTAGAAATTCATGAGAGAAGTTGAATGGGAGTCTATGGAGCCGGAGGCTTTTTGGAGCCGACCTCTAGTGGCACTCGCTGGTATTGCAGCTGAAGACACTTCTGGATCAGAACCATTTTACAGACCTGAAGCTACGAACTCTTTTAGAAACAGTCCCTCCAAGAAATAAGTAGGAAATAATTAAACGCAAATTCAAGCAAACTCCACAATATTTGCAGGAGTTTGCAATTATTTTTAATTCCTGCGATTTTTTCATAAAAACCCTCGTCATCAGAGTCTGAAAGTATTAAAACATAAAGTAAATCTTTTCAAACAAAACTCTTTATTACCAACAATAACTCTTCATTTAATCAGAAAGTCTCTGCTCCTGTTTTCATCTCCAAATAAAACTCTGTTCACCGGAGAAACAGGAACAAGAAGAGAAACAGGAAGTGAAATGTGTTCTTCACATTAAAATGATGATTAAATGTTTGTGATCAGAGGAAGTGATTCCATATTACTGGATGTTAAATGAGTTTTCTCCACACGTCCAGTTGTCAGAGACGTCTCTTTGTTGGTTTCATCCAGCAGGTCTATGTGTTGAATCAGGTAGCGATTAAAAAAAGTCAAATGTTAAAACTTTTTCTACTTCCTGCAATTTTACGCAAAAAAAAAAAAAAATCACTTAAAACTCCACAAATTACGTCGACATGTTTGATTAAATCTGCTGCAAAATCCCCCAAAAACTTTTACAACAGCCACAAAAACTTCCTGAAGGGACTGATATAAAGTCACTAAAACCTTTCCAAGCCGATGCCTTTGTCAGTGTGAACAATAAGAATGGATTTTAGCTGCAGCTCCGAGTGGAACAACCTTTATGCTGCCGTTAAGATGCTTCAGTAAATACTGTTGGAGCCTGAATGATGTCTCCCGCATTTTGTCCTCAATCAGCAGCTTCTGGATGATGAACAACCGTCTGACAACGACTGTCTTCAGAGACAAAGCTGGATAATACAACAAATTACTAAACACTGGAATACAAAGAATTGGATGTCAAATGAAGTGACAGGCGAGGCACTATCTCCAAAAGGTTTTCTAGTGGAGAATAAAGGCTTCGTCCTCATAAACAGACGAGACAGAGAGAAGATCGAGAACACTCTTCTATGAAATGTAATTAGAGGACAAAACAGCTGAAGCTCGGAGGTTTATCTGAGGCATCAGTCACCACCTTACTGTAGAGCTATACAGCTTCAAGTGATTGGACCAGAGATCACACAGTCCTCTGTGATTGGTGGACAATAAGATGGACGGGCTAACAGCACGAACATAGTAAGAACTGAAGCAGGCAGCTTTTAAAACGACAGTTGGTGAAACCGTGATCACATCAACATGAAGGAACATTTCAGACATGAAACATTAAACCAATCAGAACCAGCGGTGATGTCATCAACCATCAGTGATGTCATCATCCATCAGTGATGTCATCGTTGGTTTGTGAACGTTATGAATCCTCCAGTTCAGATTCTGTCCGTCACCATCTTTAATAGTTCGGAGCAGTTTGGAGCAGGAAGTGACCAAATTTGGACGAGCTGGGGGAGGAGCCAGCGGTGGATCTGACCGATCTGATCGGAAACCTGACGATACTACGTCCCGCCCACCGATAGCTGTAACCTGACTGCACCACAGGCCTGTCAATCAAACAGACACGCCCCCAAAAACAGGTCTTCTTGAATCTTCTTTTCTAATGAATGAGGGATTATTTTCAGATGGACCTCCAGAAAACTAATAAGAAGGAGTGACTTTAGCTAACAACACCGAGATAACTGATGGACACATTTTATTCACTTTGGATTTGATGACAGAAGTTGAATGGGAGTCTATGGAGCCGGAGGCTTTTTGGAGCCGACCTCTAGTGGCACTCGCTGGTATTGCAGCTGAAGACACTTCACTCGTCCACTTTCATATCCAGTCTGAGCTCATTCGTCCTCGTGGAAACTCCCAGAGAGTTAAATCAATGTTTAGTTGAGCCTCAGCTGACTGTAAGTGTCCCAACCTCTGACCTGCACCGCTGCAGAACCAGGAGGTGGTGCAGGCTTTATTACAAACACACAATACCACATGATGACAAGGTACACAATCTTTATTAAACACTACGTCTGTGTCTGCAGACGAACTGAACAACAAGGTACAACAATAAAACATTCAGTGATTAAACCTGATTCATGTTCATATCAGAACAGCAGCAGGATATCTTTATTCAACCGACTCCCTCCAACCACAAGCTGTGCATCCTCCATCCATCACCACGACACACCATCACCAGTGACATCACCCTCCTCTCTACCAATCACATTACACAGAAGTAGAGGTCCGTCTCTGGGTTAAATGCTCAATAACTGAAGTCAGAAGGAACCCGGCTGCAGGTCCTGATGTCATTTATCCTGATGGAGAGATGAACTTCTAGCAGAAGAGAGCCATCCACATCTGACACATCACACAGCTGAGTCAGCAGTTATTACAAATTCTACTTCAACCGTTTTATTCAGATAAATCAGTTTCATGTAGACTCATGTGATGTGCAGCCGGTGGCTCTGCAGACAGGACGACTGTCCCAGGGACCACTGAACCTTCACATCACTGCATTTAGAGCAAGTAAACCACACAGACAGACATGTTGCTCTGTCCCCACATGTCCCCTCCTCTCTCCTTTTGGACCCCCCTCCTCTCTCCTTTTGGACCCCCCTCCTCTCTCCCTGTGGACCCCCCTCCTCTCTCCTTTTGGACCCCCCTCCTCTCTACCTGTGGACCCCCCTCCTCTCTACCTGTGGACCCCCCTCCTCTCTCCCTGTGGACCCCCCTCCTCTTTCCCTGTGGACCCCCCTCCTCTCTCCTTTTGGACCCCCCTCCTCTCTCCCTGTGGACCCCCCTCCTCTCTCCTTTTGGACCCCCCTCCTCTCTACCTGTGGACCCCCCTCCTCTCTCCTTTTGGACCCCCTCCTCTCTCCTTTTGGACCCCCCTCCTCTCTCCCTGTGGACCCCCCTCCTCTCTCCTTTTGGACCCCCCTCCTCTCTCCTTTTGGACCCCCCTCCTCTCTACCTGTGGACCCCCCTCCTCTCTACCTGTGGACCCCCCTCCTCTCTCCCTGTGGACCCCCCTCCTCTTTCCCTGTGGACCCCCCTCCTCTCTCCCTGTGGACCCCCCTCCTCTTTCCCTGTGGACCCCCCTCCTCTCTACCTGTGGACCCCCCTCCTCTCTCCTTTTGGACCCCCCTCCTCTCTCCCTGTGGACCCCCCTCCTCTCTCCTTTTGGACCCCCCTCCTCTCTACCTGTGGACCCCCCTCCTCTCTCCTTTTGGACCCCCCTCCTCTCTCCTTTTGGACCCCCCTCCTCTCTCCCTGTGGACCCCCCTCCTCTCTCCCTGTGGACCCCCCTCCTCTCTACCTGTGGACCCCCCTCCTCTCTCCTTTTGGACCCCCCTCCTCTCTACCTGTGGACCCCCCTCCTCTCTCCTTTTGGACCCCCTCCTCTCTCCTTTTGGACCCCCCTCCTCTCTCCCTGTGGACCCCCCTCCTCTCTCCTTTTGGACCCCCCTCCTCTCTCCCTGTGGACCCCCCTCCTCTCTCCTTTTGGACCCCCCTCCTCTCTACCTGTGGACCCCCCTCCTCTCTCCCTGTGGACCCCCCTCCTCTCTCCCTGTGGACCCCCCTCCTCTTTCCCTGTGGACCCCCCTCCTCTCTCCCTGTGGACCCCCCTCCTCTTTCCCTGTGGACCCCCCTCCTCTCTACCTGTGGACCCCCCTCCTCTCTCCTTTTGGACCCCCCTCCTCTCTACCTGTGGACCCCCCTCCTCTCTCCTTTTGGACCCCCCTCCTCTCTACCTGTGGACCCCCCTCCTCTCTCCTTTTGGACCCCCCTCCTCTCTACCTGTGGACCCCCCTCCTCTCTACCTGTGGACCCCCCTCCTCTCTCCTTTTGGACCCCCCTCCTCTCTACCTGTGGACCCCCCTCCTCTCTCCTTTTGGACCCCCCTCCTCTCTACCTGTGGACCCCCCTCCTCTCTACCTGTGGACCCCCCTCCTCTCTACCTGTGGACCCCCCTCCTCTCTACCTGTGGACCCCCCTCCTCTCTCCTTTTGGACCCCCCTCCTCTCTCCAATAAAGTCTCAGCCCACTTTTATGCAAAGTGAGAGTATAAAACTGTATCTGTGGTAGAACTTCATTGCTTTGCATAAGTGATGAACTTCTCCCCATGTGCATGTGTAAATAAAGACTTCTTTTGTATTAATCTTCGACTTTATCCTCATCTGTGACCTGTCTCCCGAAATTGACCACACTAGTTATCAGTTATCAGTCTACCACAGCTTAGTTGCATGCACTCTGTAAAATGGTTCTGATCCAGAAGTGTCTTCAGCTGCAATACCAGCGAGT